>NC_050068.2:94120622-94423434 GCF_009764565.3 Dermochelys coriacea | reverse complement strand
AGGTGTTTTTGGCCATGGATGTGTAAGGCTCAGATTGTGTCAGAGATATTTTTAGTAAAAATTACAGACAAGTTACAGGCAATAAACAAAAATTCTCAGAAGCCCGTGACCTGTCCCTGATTTTTACTAAAAATATCCCTGACAAAATGGGGAGGAAGGAGGGTCCAGCACCCACAGTGGCTGGGGACTCTGGGGTTCCCTTACTGCCCATGGTGGCTGAGCCACTGTGGAGTCCCCTCACCATGGCTGGCAGCTGCAAGGAGCCCCACTGCCTGTGGCAAGTGGGAGCTGCAGTGACCTCCTGCCATCCTCAGCGGCTGGGAGCTCCGGGGGACCCCCCACTGCCTATAGGGACTGGGAGTTCCAGACTCCCCCTGCCACCCAGCGGCTAGGAACTGCTGGGAGCCCGCCACCAGCTGTAGCTGAGAGCTTTGGGGCTGCCTGCTGACAGCTCCACCCCAGTGCAGAAAATGTCATGGAGATGATGGAAATCACAGAATCTGTGACTTCCAGAGACCTCCATGAGATAATCATAGCTTTAGTTATAGGAACCTGACTAGAACAGAATAGTTGACATTGTGGTTTGGAGTTTTCACTATTTATTTCCAAGTGAGATAGTCTTCCCTCTAGTAGAGTACCCTCTTCTTTCTGAAGCATCTGTTCTATTAGAAAACACTGAGCTCCCTTCAGGTATCTGGGTGCCATTCCTTTACTTAAAGTATCAAACTGTAGATGTCCTACTATTCTTCCTTCCCATGAGCCACCAGAATAATTCTGTCCCATGTACTTGGGTTCAAAGAAGTTTCTATTCTTTATATGAAATCCATGATTATTTTTCACCTTCACCTCCCCTCAGGATGCAAGTGGGAATAAAATTTGTTTTCTGTTTATTCTTGCTCAAGAAGCAATTAAATGGATTCTACCTTTATCTTGAATCCTGGGTATAGGCAAGATGCTGAATTTATATAGTGCTTTAGTATTCTTGGGGATGCCTTCACCTGCTACTCTCAGGAAATGGTTTAAGTTAAGTGCTATTCCTACTACACAATCACTCCCACTGCAGAAAACTCTCACATTGCATTACAAACGTATGATTGTGTCTTAATTGTATGATCAAATGAAATGAGAAGATCCAGTAGATTGTAAAACAAAGAAAGCTCTGAAAAGCAGAAGCATCGCTAGCAACAGAAATTGGAATAAAAGGTGGTGTTGGGGACAAACTAGATATTTTATATGACTAAGCAATTTTTACAAGTTTCCTTCACTGTGCAAGTCTCTCTTTAATTAAGTTTTCCTTGGATATTAAAGGGACAGCTCTGGTGACAGTGCAGTATATTGGAGTGTTGTGACTGTGATGAGGAATGATAACTGGGCTATTCATTCCCTTTCATGGCCAGGGAGATGAAATGCTTGATGTTCCATAAATGGGATCAATAATGTTATCTGGCAGATTCATGGCAGAACATTTATGGTGCTCTCAAAGGAAGCTTCATGTGTCCTGCCCACCAGCTGCAGGAAGACTGAAATCACCAACAAAGATGAAGATTTGAAAAAGTAGGATGTCGTTTTCAGAGAATAAAATGGTGCTCAGGCATTCATTCCCTCTGGCCTTGGAATTGGTTCAGGTCCTAGAGAAAATGTTTGTTTGGATAACACAAGGAAATAGACATACATGAATTAAATTCAATGACCTTTCAACAAAATGTCAGTCACCTCTAATATATTAATGCCTTTTTTGTTTTTAACATTCTATATCCAAAAATATATTTGACTAGCATCAAACAGAAATATTCTTGAAAGGCCTTAAAAATCTCCAGAGGAAGAGTCTAGATCAGTGGTTTTCAAACTGCGGGTCGTGACCCAGTACTGTTAAAAGTCCTGTCAGTGGTGCTGTCCAGCTAAAGCAGGCTAGTTCCTACCTGTTCTGACACTGTGCTGCACCCCAGAAGTGGCCAGCAGCAGGTCCGGCTCCTAGGCAGGGGAGCCAGGGGGCTCTGTGTGCTGCCCCTACCCTGAGCACTGGCTCTGCACTCCTTTTGGCTGATTCCCAGCCAATGGGAGCTGGGGGGAGGTGTTGCTTGTGGGTGAGAGCTGCACGGAGCTGCTTGCGCACCTCCACCTAGGAGCCAGACCTGCTGCTGGCCACTTCCATGGTGCAGCATGGTCCGCAGGGCCAGGACATGCAGGAAGCCTGCCTTAGCACCCCCACTGCACCGCTGACCAGGAGCCGTGCAAGGTAAGCCCACACCCCAATCTCCCGCCCCAGGTCTAAGCCTCCCCACAAACCCAGAGCCCCTTTTTGCACCCCAAACCCCTCATCCCTGGCCCCACCCCAGAGCCTGCACCCCCACCCCAGAGTCCTGACCCCCTATCACACCCCAACCCCATATCCCAACCCTGAACCCCTCATTCCTGGCCCCACCTCGCAGTCCTCACCCCCACACCTCAATCTTCTGCCCCATCCCTGATCCCCCCACACTCAAACCCCTCATCCCCAGCTCTACTGGGTCATGGGCATCAACAATTTTCTTCAACTGGGTCACCAGAAAAATAGTTTGAAAACCCCTGGTCTAGATGATTAGACAGCACAAAGGATTTTATGCATAAAGCCTATAACACAAGCATTGATGTAGACATTTGTTGCCGAACTGTATTTCTTTGTCAGTAATTAGATACAAAAAGAACTTTTTTGTATTATGATTAAACTGTTACTTCTTTGAGACATTTTTATAGCAACAAATAGTCATCAGCTTTTTTAACACATGTAATGCATTGTGGATAGTATTCATGATATTGAGACGCATGGTTCTTAACCCAAGCCCCTGATATTCACAGGTGCTAATCATCCATGGTTGCCACTGACTTCAATTAACTTTAAATCTCAGATCTTGAAAATGTGGCTTAACTATGTCAAACCAATCTTAATAATGTGCGAGAAAGTCCTAGAAAAAAATCAGAAGAGGGAGCTTGCAATTATGTGGAAATTCCTTTTATTTTAACCAGCACAATTTTTTCTGTGATTACAAATTTGAGACTTTACATTTCCATTGTTCTATAGGAAGACATTATGAACTAAAAGTAAGATTGTGCAGGATCCATCAAATTTGTGTTTAAATTGAGTTACATGGCTTGACTTCATTTTGACCTCTAAAGCAGCCCAGACTCCAGGGTGGCCCAAGGTGGCTCAAATGAGGCACAGCAGAGAATCTAACACATTATATTTTAATCAACTGAAGAAAGGAGAGAAAAGATTCTTTGATGGCTAGGGCACTACACTTGGAGAAGTAGGTTCAACTCCCTGCTCCATGGGCTTCCTAGGTGACCTTGGGAAATTCGCTTAGGTACTTAGATTCCCTTGAAGGAAGGAGTTGAACCTAACTCCCACTGATTTTAATGGGAGTTACGTACCTAAATACCTTTGAGGATCTGGGCCTTAGTTTCTCTATGCCACAATTCCTTCCCCATAAAACAGGGTTAATAGCATTCTCCTACTTCACATGGGTATTGTGAGGATAAATACACTAAATACTGAGGTGCTCAGATACAATAGGAAAGGGGGCCATGATCTGAAGTAGGTAGAGGACATCCTTGCAAATCTTTGTTGAGTGACCAGTGATGGAGTATGGTTGTGGGAGATTTGTGTCTGCTTTCTGTTCTCTTCCTGCTATCTGATTATAGAGGAAACATTTCAGTCTCTGGGACTAAGAGTCCAACAATTTTCACTGTAATAAAAGAGTGGCAAAATGCAACTTCCCACTCCCCCCTAAACCAAAATATATCACCAAAATATTCAGCAGTTTGACTTCTCCACGGTATTCAGCAGAGCATTAGCATGGGAACTTTCAGTGAATTAGTTAGATGGATGTCTTAGTATTTTGACCTCCAAGTCCTAGTCAGGTCTACACTGAGGGGAGGGGGATGTTAATCCAAAGCCTTTTGATGCACGTCAGGTAACTAGCGGTACATGAGTCTGACCAATATCATGAAAAGAAAAGGAGTACTTGTGGCACCTTAGAGACTAACAAATTTATTAGAGCATAAGCTTTCGTGAGCTACAGCTCACTTCATCGGATGCATTTGGTGGAAAAAACAGAGGAGAGATTTATATACACACACACAGAGAACATGAAACAATGGGTTTATCATACACACTGTAAGGAGAGTGATCACTTAAGATAAGCCATCACCAGCAGCAGGGGGGGGAAAGGAGGAAAACCTTTCATGGTGACAAGCAAGGTAGGCTAATTCCAGCAGTTAACAAGAATATCAGAGGAACAGTGGGGGGTGGGGTGGGGGGGAGAAATACCATGGGGAAATAGTTTTACTTTGTGTAATGACTCATCCATTCCCAGTCTCTATTCAAGCCTAAATTAATTGTATCCAGTTTGCAAATTAATTCCAATTCAGCGGTCTCTCGTTGGAGTCTGTTTTTGAAGTTTTTTTGTTGAAGGATAGCCACCCTCAGGTCTGTAATCGAGTGGCACCTTAGAGACTAACAAATTTATTAGAGCATAAGCTTTCGTGAGCTACAGCTCACTTCAATGCATCCGATGAAGTGAGCTGTAGCTCACGAAAGCTTATGCTCTAATAAATTTGTTAGTCTCTAAGGTGCCACAAGTACTCCTTTTCTTTTTGCGAATACAGACTAACACGGCTGCTACTCTGAAACCAATATCATGGAATCTCTGTTCTGTTTTCAATTCACATCATGTGAACACTCTGTGGCAGTTTTCTGTGAATTTAGGCTGTAATGTTCTCTGTGGGTACCTCCTGGTCCTTTGAGTTGCTGCTGAGCAGCATGCATCCTGGGCTTGTTTTGACTGTGAAATGTGTGAAGCCAGGCAGGTTCAATTTTTTTAAAAAAAATCCCATGTTTCTGTTGTCTGTGCCTCATATTTCCTTCCTGGTCTGGCTCACACCACTTTCAAATTGCTGTTGGCCAGTATGGACCCAACAATGTTCCACACCACTGTGATGACAAGTGTGAATACCCACAGCCTGTTTGGGCTATATAATAGCACACAGAGACAAACAAATTCTGCATTGGAATTTGCCCATCACATCACCAAATAGGTGATGTAGAAGCAGGAGAATATTCTATAGCAGCACCACCAACTCCTCCAGCAGCATGAGGATACTTTGCAGTGGTGGCAGCAGGATGAGGAAGAACAGGAGGGCACTGAGCTGTTGGAAGAAGAGCACCAGCTCCTGAATCACTTATAGAGTTCAGTGCTGTTTTTGGACTCAGGAAACAAAGATGGCAAATGAAGTTAAAAAATATAATTAGAAAGGTCAAAAAAATTTGAAGAACTGCTAGTCAAAGACTCAAAAAGTAATAGCAAATTTGTTTTAAGTACATCAGAAGCAGGAAGCCTGCTAAAAAACCAATGGGACCCCTGGATGATCAAGATGCTAAAGGAGCACTCAAGGATGACAAGGCCATCTCGGAGAAACTAAATGAATTCTTTGCATCAGTCTTCATGGCTGAGGATGTGAGAAAGATTCCCAAACCTGAGCTATTCTTTTTAGGTGACAAATCTGAGGAACTGTCTGAGATTGAGGTATTATTAGAGGAGGTTTTGGAATAAATTGATAAACTAAACCGTAATAAGTCACCAGGACCAGATGATATTCACCCAAGAGTTCTGAAGGAACTCAAATGTGAAATTGCAGGACTAGTAACTGTAGTCTGTAACCTATCATTTAAATCAACTTCTGTACCAAATGAATGAAGGATAGCTGATGTGACGCTAATTTTTAAAAAGGGCTCTAGAGGTGATTCCCAGTAATTACAAGCCAGTAAGCCTGACTTCAGTACTGGGCAAACTGGTTGAAACTATAGTAAAGAATAAAATTGTCACACACATAGAGGAACATAATTTTTGGGGGAAGAGTCAGCATGGTTTTTGTAAAGGGAAATCATGCAGTACTGACCCCAGAGACAACATACTGACATTCAGTGCCCTGTACCTGTGGAGAAAGGGGTTGCCATTGCTCTGGAAAATGGCCATCCAGAATGTTACTAGTCTGTAACCAACCAATTTGGTGTGGGGAGATCAACTGTTGGGGCCATTCTTATGCAGATCTGCTATACCATTAATAAGGTGCTCTCTAACTGAGCCACAAAGCTGGGTAATGCTCTAATTTTTGATGACTTTGCATGCATGTGGTTCCCAAACACTATTGGGACACTTGATGGAACCATATGCCGATCATTTGTCCCATCTGCACCAGGGCCAGGATTTATAAACAGACCAGGGGCATTTCTCCACAGTTCTCAAAGACTATTGGACCACTATGTCAGGTTTACAGACATACATGAAGAGTGGTCTGGGAGGGTCCACAACACTAGCATCTCTCTGAACTAAGTTCTGTTAATATTAATGGAGAGACCACTAATTGCCCCCAGGAGCACTGTGGACATTAATGGTGTGGAGGCTGGTTTGGTTATTTTGGAAGACTTTGCTTAACCCCGATGCTCTGGCTAATGAAGCCATACATAGGCCACTTGGACAGAAGGAAGGAATATTTTAATATTGGCAATGCAAATAGTTGCAGAAAGGTAGTCGAGTGTGTATTTGGCTGTTTGAAAGGGAGATGGTGCTGTCTATGGAATAGGGTGGAAGCAACAGAAAAAAAAATTCCAACCACTATGAATTCAAGTTGTGTTTTGTGCAATATTTATGAGAGCTGTAAGGGAAAGCCTTAATGATGGTTTCAGAATCTTGCTCGGAGATTCGAGCAGCTAGCAACGTGTCCCACAGAGAACACAAAGACATGTGGGATTGCTGTCAGGGATGTCTACTGTTCATATTTTGAGTCACAGACCTGAACACATTAGCCCAAGGAAGGCTAGGATGAGGAATGCAGACATAGAGAGTACTGGGGTATTGTGTGTGGGTAATGGAAATTTAATGTTCCCTCTGTGCTTTTGCAAAACCTTATGAATTATTTCAGCTTTATTTTAAAGGATTTTCTACTTTTAAATGCAATGATGACTCATCGTGAATGTATAGTAAAATGGTTTTATTATAAAAGAACAATAAAAAACAATAATAAAGTTTTAATGAAACCAGTGGAAAAATAATGTCTTTGTATCTGGAAATACATTTAACTACCAATCTCCTTAAGAAACCAACTGTGCACAAGCCTTTAATTACTGTAACAGTGCAAACAAAACTCAAAGTGAAACGGTAAGAACATTTTAAATGCAACACTTTGTGAGGGGGGAGGTAACATAAAACATAAGAACAGCCATACTGGGTCAGACCAAAGGTCCATCTCACCCAATTTTCTGTCTTCTGACAGTGTCTAACACCAGAAGATTCAGTGGGAATCAACAGAACAGGTAAACAACAAGTGATCCATCCTCTGTCACCCATTCCCAACTTCTGCAAACAGAGGCTAGGGACACCATCTCTGCCCATCTTGGTTAATAAATTTAAAAGCAAGAATATGCCTTGCCTCTGACTCTTCTTGTCCATGAGGGAACTGAAGTCAAGTGCCTCCACTCAAAATTTTCAGGGGGATTGCAGGGCTCTAAAGAGCTGGATTCCCAACTGCAAGTGTTCTTGTACCCGACAGTTGATTCTGAGAGACAATTGGAAGCTGTTGGGAGCACTACTGCAAGGATGAGACAATTAGCAGTTGCTGCTGGTCCCAGTAGCCAGCATTGTCCAGAGGCTGAAGGACATTATGGAATGTAGGGCCTGCTGGCATAGCAGGAACATGTTTTGCAGGAGGGCATTCTGGTTTAGGATTGCATCCATGAACTGCGTCTGCATCTTTCTCCATGCTTTCCCTCACCCATTGTGATGCTGTCCTTGACCAACACCACGATTTCCCTGCCGACTGCAAGATTGTATTTGGCTACATAAAATTGAGTCATTTCTCAGTCTTAAGTTCTGCTATATCTCCCCTTTAGATATGGAGAAAATGCAGAGTACAATAGATAGGCTCCTGCAATGACTGTCAGTTACAATACATGGTAGAGGGCATTTTTAACTCATTGAGAAGCAGTATTGTTTGTGCCTTGACCAGGGGTGCAATGTGAACTTATATCTCATGTAAGCTATGAAAACTAACCAAATTTCTTTTCTGGTAAGCATTGTCTCAATAAACTGTTGAACTTTGTACAAATGAATGCTTTCATTAATTGAATCTGCTGTGGGAGAGGGTCTGACCCCAAGCACTCCTGTATTCACACCCCACACACAACTGCATTGATGTTTGTACAAAATATGCCTTGTAAGGTATCATTTGAAAACTAATAGCAACACTGGCTATTAATATCACTGTAAAATGCATGTGTTAACCTTATGTGAAGTTATGAATTCCCTCTGTATAATATTACTAGAACATATTTAAGAAGACATTTTAACCTAGGTAAAGGTGATAAACAGGTCTGTGCTAGACAAAAGAATGTGGGTTTTATGTCAGTTTACATATTAGCTATAAACAAAGTTACCAAGCAAACTAGCTGGGGTTGTCCTGAGCATGAATTTGAGAGACAGAGAATTAACATGGCTCCTTCACCCCTGAGAGACATAGTAGACTGAATCCCCAGGAGGCCTTCCTAACTTTGAGAACAATGGCAATTCTCTGGGAATATTAAGGAACAGAATAAGACTCCACCTTTATCTTTCAGCTAAGAGGACAAGAGAAACCAGCACCTAGCAGCTTTCTCAGGGGAATCTCCCTGCATGTGCAGGAGGGGAACAATGATCCCAAGGCAGTCCCTGAAGCCCAGCATGTCAGGTCCCCAAACCCTCTGCAGGAGACATCCTCAGGTGTCGCCCCAGACATTTTTCCAGATCCATTTCCCCCTTGTAAGGAGAAGGGGAGAGGAAAGGCAACTAGACTGGTTCAGAGACAGTAATGTTTGCATGTTGCTCAAAGCCAGACTCATGTTTTCATTTGCATTTCCTTTTTTAAAAGTTTCACTTTTATGTTCCATATACCACTTTCAATAAATGTCATTGTTTCCTTGATTTGTTCATGGGCCTTCTGTCATAAGTATGATGAATGGAAATTTTTTTTCAGGTTCGGGATAGGGCCTCACAATTTAGAGCAAATGACTTTGATTTGTTTGACTCTGGTTCCATCATGCTGGAAAGAGACAGAGGTGAGCGGGAACAGGCAGTGGCAAATGTGTGAAGGCAGCAGATAGTACAAAAATACACAGCAAGGCAGTTCCTAGAGTGTTACCTGTAATGCACTGAACCCTGGGATACCGCTCCTAGAATGATAGTGCTAACATCACATAACAAAAAGAGGCAGTGTGAACACAGCCATACATGTTTACACAGCGCATACCTGTGTCTAGCACAGTATATGTAGATACTAGGCATGCGTGTGGTATACATGAGTGAGAAAGTAGACAGTCAACCAGCGAGTATGCACTGCAAGTATAGTCTATCTGGGTTTTAAGCCTAGAATATATCAGACATTTCTCGAAGGAGCAGTGGCACAGTGCAAACTCCTACAGCTCCATGTAAGGTCCTGTCCTTCATGGGCCTCATGTGAAGAGATAGGAGGCTGGGTGGCATGAGAGCCCTATCGTTCTCAGAAGGCGCTCTATGTTCATGTTTGAGAATTAGTACTTCAAAGTATCATGCAGATACAGTTCCTACTTCTTCTAGAATACAAGCATTTTGACTCTATATGTTACTCAAAATATTGCCAGGTAGAAAGATACATTGTTAGTCTTTCCTAGGGAACATGTTGCTAACTCCTTCTTTTTATTATCTATTTCTTGACAGGTATTCCACTGTGCCTGGATGATTATTTCTGTTCCTGTTATCAAATAATATACAACTAGTGGAAAAATACTTGAAAACTTTTAAAATAATATCAATTAAGGATAAAAAAGCCCACACAATAAACCTTCAAGACCTATTATGGATTTTGGCTGTCTGAATCCCTGAAGCTCTTCTCTTGTATGATAGATGGTACATTTAATTTTAGCAATACAGTCTTAAATTCATCCTCACTACTTAAACGGTTTAAATTACAGCTAGTGAGCAAGCTGGGGTACAGAGTTGGGATATGCGACTGATGATAGTAAGTCACATAGGATAATGATGCAACTTCATTGTCTCCCAACCATATATTCACAGTAAAAGGGAGCTAAAGGGATTTAAAATAAATATTTATATTAATTTTTGATGGACCTAACAAATACACATATAATACACAAGCAGAATCAATTAATAACAAGACGTATATATCAATACAAGTAAATGCAGAGATGAGGATTTTAACTACCACATTAGATTCAGTAACACATTTATCAGAACCAATAATACATTAAGATCATTAAAGCAAACACTAAAATGTCAGTAAAATAGCATACCATAAATCTGAGTCTGAGTTCAATGTCTTTTCAGAGAACAGTCATAGACATCTTTTATCAAAAAGTATGAAACCAATAGGGTTCTACAGAAATTTAACAGCGATCTACATAAATTATTCTAAAATACCTTATAGTATATAATGTTGTCATCCTTTATGCAGGTGTTTTTGAAGCATGTATACCCAAGTCATAATGCACTATTTAGATAGGATGGGTCCAAAAATCTACTGGAAGGTTGTTCAGCAGGATGTTTCATTAAAGATACATTTAAGATGCACTTCCTTAGCACTGTGGTGCATGTTAAAGTCAACATCTGCATCACTTTTAATGTAATGCATAAAATTTCCCCAAACTACCTTTTAATGGGGTAATTCATTTTATAGTTTGTAAATTAACCTTTCAAAAGTTGCAGCTTCATCCTACCAAATGATATGCTTTGCATATGATCAATGTCAAATATGAGCCTTCAGGCAGTAGAGTTGAGGAGCCTCAGGAGGGAAATAGTGATTTTTTTTCCCCAGTCATGGGTACTCAGTGATAGAAGTAGCTTGAACTACTGCTGAAATGGTTCTCCAACCATGTCTAATGGATATTGAGATGGTCCCTCCCTAAACAGTTGATAAATATGTGATAGGAACTAGCAACATCTCAGAGCACTTTCCTTAGAGTTCCCCACAAGAGTAAGTAAGGAATGCTGCCTAGAAATGGTTTGACAACCATGCTCCAGACAGAGTGTAAGCAGAGTTCCCTGTTCCCCCCATCCCAAACTGAACTTGATGCCCTTCCTTGGAAATACAATACTACCATGGTGGGTTCTTCCTCTGGAAAATCACAAAGGGCTTCCCTTGATATTTGAGCAATGCAGCAACATTGAGTGGGAAGAAGCACAGTTTTATTCTGGTTAATAGCTTGCAGTGAATGCCTTGAAAATATGATCCATTAGCTTTTATACATAAAAAATATTGTAATAATGGATCTTTAACTTTTTGTATCCCCTTGCACTGGGGAATGAAGGCTACACTGGCCTGGCTCTGTCCTCCCCTATGGCATCAGTCTCTCTGGCAGCCACACTGCCTCCTGCCTTGCAGCCCTTTTAATCTCCCAGCTGCTCTGGAGTTGCCAGTCAGCTCTGGCTGAGGATGCAGTTTCTTTGTCAACCCTTTGGGCACTGAGCCAGGATGGGGTATGACAAGGATGTTGAGGAGAATTTCAAAAAATGAATTCACTGAGAAATGAAGAATGCTTAATCTAATGTTCGAGATTATTACTAATATTTGTGAGGGCCCATAACCTCTGGCTGATTACTGAAGTCCTCAAGTCATGATTCAAAGACTTCAAGTTACAATTTATGACAATCAGTTAGACCCCGAGTTTGTCAGCAAGATCCTCCAGCCAGACACCTGGAAAAAAATTCACTGTATTAACTGCATTAACTCAGGCCTGGTCTACACTATGAGTTTATGTCAGAGTTAGCAGCATTAAATCGAATTAACCCTGCACCTGTCCACACAACGAAGCCATTTTTTCAACATAAAGGGTTCTTAAAACCGATTTCTGTACTACTCCCCAAAGAGGGGATTAGCATTGAAATTGACATTGCCATTTCGAATTAGTTAGTGTGGTTAGTGTGGATGCAATTTGAAGATATTGGCCTCCGGGAGCTATCCCACCATGCATCATTGTGACCACTCTGGCCAGCACTCTGAACTTGGATACACTGTCCAGGTGTACAGGAAAAGCCCCGGGAACTTTTGAATCTCATTTCCTGTTTGGCCAGGTGAGCTCATCAGCACAGGTGACCATGCAGTCCCAGAATCGAAAAAGAGCTCCAGCATGGACCGAACAGGAGGTACTGGATCTGATCGCTGTATGAGGAGAGGAATCCATGCTATCAGAACTACATTCCAAAAGACAAAATGCCAAAACATTTTAAAAAATCTCCAAGAACATGAGGGCCAAAGGCGACAGCAGGGATGCAACACAGTGCCGCATGAAACTTAAGGAGCTCAGACAAGCGTACCAGAAAACCAAAGAATCAGACAGACGCTCCAGGACAGAGCCCCACACATGCCGCTTCTACACTGAGCTACATGCAGTTCTGGGGGGGCCGCCACCACTACCCCACCCCTGGGACTCCGATGGTGGGGTACTCTCCGCCATGCCTGAGGATTTTGCAGATGGGGAAGATGATGATGAGGAGGACAAGCCTGAGGAGAGCACACAGCACACCGTTCTACCCGACAGCCATGATCTTTTTATCACTCTGACTGAAACACCCTCCCAACCCAACTAAGCTGGAGAAGGGAGCTCTGGTGAGTGTACCTTTTAAAATATAATACATGTTATAAAAGCAAGCGTTTTTTAATGATTAAGTTGCCCTGAGGACTTGGGATGCATTCGTGACCAGTACAGCTACTGGAAAAGTCTGTTAACGTGTCTGGGGATGGAGCAGAAATCCTCCAGGGACATCTCCATGAAGCTCTCCTGGAGGTACTCTAAAAGCCTTTGCAGAAGGTTTCTGGGGAAAGCAGCCTTATTCTATCCTCCATGGTAGGACACTTTACCACACCATGCTAGTAGCAAGTAATCTGGTATCATTGCATGACAAAGCCTGGCAGCATATGGTCCCGGTGTTTGCTGGCATTCAAGTAACATCCGATCTTTATCTCTCTGTGTTATCCTCAGGAGAGTGATATCATTCATGGTAACCTGGTTGAAATAGGGGAATTTAATTAAGAGGATATTCAGAAGTGGCCATTCCTGCTGGGCTGTTTGCCTGTGGCTGAAAATAAATCCTCCCCGCAGTTAGCCACGCAGTGGGGGGGGAGGCATTGGCACTGAGTTGTTCACATTTGGCTAGCAGGGATCTTCCCTGATACCAGCCACATGGTGGGGGGAGGGGTAAAGCGATCATCCCAGAGAATTGGATGGGGGAGGGGTTAGTTTGGTTTCTGCTGCTGCACGTTAACAGGAAAACCACAGCACTAAATGGCTAACTCAATGTGCTTTGCTTGGTATGGGAGAGAAGGGTGCTGCTGTTATGAAGGTTGCAGAAGCCAAAAGACTATGGCTTACCATGGCTGCCTGCAAGCTGAATTCTGTTGCCCGGCACTGTGTGTGTGAGCTCTAACACGAAAGCCGCAGGCACTCAATATAAGATGCGAAATGCAACATTGTACCAAAATCACATGTGCTATGTAATGTGAATAGTGTTGTTCACCGTGAAAGAGTATAGCCATTGTTCTGTAAAATGTATCTTTTAAAATACTTCACTCCCTTTTTTTTCCTCCAGCAGCTGCAAATGTTTCAAGCCTCCCTTCTTGGTCCCAAAGGCTATCTCAGATAAGGTGGCGAAAAAAACGCACGCATGATGAAATGTTCTCTGAGTTCATGCAGTTGTCTGGCACTGACAGAGCTCAGCAGAATGTGTGGAGGGACACAATAGCAGAGTATAGGAAAGTGGCCGATGAACGTGAGGAGAGGTGGTGGCAGGAAGATCAGAGGAGGCATGAGGCAATGCTGGGGCTACTGCGGGATCAAATGGACATGCTCCTGCGTCTGGTGGAGGATCATGAATGGCAGCAGGATCACAGACTGCCACTGCAGCCCCTGTTTAACTGCCCTCCCTCCTCCCCAAATTCCATAGCCTCCTCACCCAGATGCCCAAGAATGGGGAGGGCGGGGGGGAGGAGGCTCTGGGCACCCAACCACTCCACCCCAGTGGACAGCCCAAGTAACAGAAGGCTGTCATTAAAGAAGTTTTAAAGTGGCCTTTTCCTTCCATCCTACCCTCCTCCCACACCCCACCTGGGCTACCTTCTGAGTTATCTCCCTATTTTTATAATTAATTAATAAAGAATACATGTTTTTTAAATGATAGTGACTTTATTTCCTTCGCAAGCAAGCTGTGATCGAAGTGGGGAGGGTGGGTGGCTTACAGGGAATTTAGAGGCAACTAAGGGGGCGGGTTTTTATCAAGTAGAAACAAATAGAAGTGTCATACAGTACCCTGGACAGTCATGAAACTGGTTTTCAAAGCTTCTCTGATGCTCAGCGCTTCCTGCTGTGCTCTTCTAACCCCGCTGGTGTTTGGCTGTGCGTATTCAGCGGCCAGGCGATTTGCATCCCACCATAAATGTCTCCCCCTTATTCTCACAAAAATTGTGGAGTACACAGCAAGCAGCAATAACAATGGGAATATTGGTTTCGCTGAGGTCTGAGCAAGTCAGCAAACTGCGTCAGCGACCCTTTAAATATCCAAATGCACACTCTACCACAATTCTGCACTTGCTCAGCCTATAGTTGAACAGCTCCTTACTACTGTCCAGGGTGCCTGTGTATGGCTTCATGAGCCAGGGCATTAAGGGGTAGGCTGGGTCCCCAAAGATAACTATAGGCATTTCAACATCCCTAACAGTTATTTTCTGGTCTGGAAAGTAAATCCCTTCCTGCAGCCATTTAAACAGACCAGAGTTCCTGAAGACGGGAGCGTCATGAACCTTTCCCGACCATCCCACATTGATGTTGGTGAAATGGCCCTTGTGATCCACCAGTGCTTGCAGCACCGTTGAAAAGTACCACTTGCAGTTTATGTACTGGCTGCCCTGATGGTCTGGTCCCAAGATAGGGATATGCATTCCGTCTATAGCCCCACCACAGTTAGGGAATCCCATTGCAGCAAAGCCATCTAGTATGACCTGCACATTTTTCAGAGTCACTACCCTTGATAGCAGCAGCTCAATGATTGCACTGGCTACTTGAATCACAGCAACCCCCACAGTAGATTTGCCCACTCCAAATTGATTACCGACTGACCAATAGCTGTCTGGCATTGCAAGCTTCCACAGGGCTATTGCCACTCGTTTGTGAACTGTGAGGGCTGCTCTCATCTTGGTATTCTTGTGCTTCAGGGCAGGGGAAAGCAAGTCACGAAGTTCCATGAAAGTGCCCTTATGCATGCCAAAGTTTTGGAGCCAATAGGAATCATCCCAAACCTGCAAAACTATGTGGTCCCACCTCTCTGTGCTTGTTTCCCAGACCCAGAATCAACATTCCACAGCATGAGCCTGCCCCAGTAACACCATGATCTCCAAATTGCTTGGGGCTGTGGTTTTAGAGAAATCTGTGTTCATGTCCTCATCAGCGCATTGCCTCCTTGCCTGGTTTTTCAGGTGCGGGTTCTGCATAAACTGCACGATAATGCACGAGGTGTTTACAATGGTCATAACTACTGTGGTGAGCTGAACGGGCTGCATGCTTGCTGTGCTATGGAGTCTGCTCGGGCAATCCAGGGAAAAGGGCGCAAAATGATTGTCTGCTGTTGCTTTCACGGAGGAAGGGAGGGTTGACTGATGACATTTACCCATAACCACCCACAACAAATTTTTGGTCCCAGGCATTGGGAGCTCAGCCCCGAATTCCAGTGGACAGTGGGGACTGTGGGAACTGTGGGATAGCTACCCACAGTGCACTGCTCAGAATGTCGATACTTGCCATGGTACTGTGGACGCACACCGACGAATTAATGTGGATGCATACATTCAGCTTTATACAATCTGTTCCCAAAAATTAACTTCTGTAAAATTGGAGTATTTTCATAGTGTAGACATGGCCTCAGAGCCCTCCCCATCTAGTGTCTCATCTTTGGCTGTGGGAGGTATTTGCTATTAGCAGTTGCAGTCTCATTATACTATCCTTTCCACAAACTTATCAAGCTCAGTCTTGAAACCAGTTATGTCTTTTTTTGCCCCCACTGCTCTTCTTGGGAGACTTCCAGAACTTCACTCCTCTGATTATTAGAAACCTTCATCTAATTTCAAGCCTAAACTTGTTGATGGCCAGTTTATACCCATTTGTTCTTGTGTCAACATTGGCTCTTATTTTAAATAAATCCTCTCCCTCTCTGGTGTTTATCCCTCTGATATATTTACAGAGAGCAATCATATCTCCCCTCAGCCTTCATTTGGGTTGGCTAACCAAACCAAGCTCCTTAAGTCTCTTGTAAGAAAGGTTGTCCATTCATTTGACCATCCTCGAGGCCCTTCTCTGCATCTGTTCCAGTTTGAATTAATCTTTCTTTAACATGGGAACCCAGAACTGTTCACAGTATTCCAGATGAGGCCTCACCAGTGTCTTGTGTCACAGTAATAACACTTCTTTATCTCTACTGCAAATACCTTGCCTGATGCATCCTAAGATTTAATTAACCTTTTCACAGCAGTATCATAAAGTAATCCTAGAATTGGTCAATACACTCAGGTTTTTCTCCTTCTCTGTCACTTCCAACTGATATGTCCCCAATTTATAGCAAAAATTCTTGTTAGTTCCAAAGTGCATGATCTTGTATTTTGCACTATTAAATTTAATTCCATTTCTATTACTCCCCTTTCAAGGTCTTTCAAATCTTCTTATAAGATATTTCAGTCCTCCTCCTTATTAGTAATAGCTTCCAAATTTGTGTCATCCACAAATTTTATGAGTACACTTCCACTTTTTGAGCCAAAGTCATTAATGCAAATTTAAATAAGACTGGTCTCAAGACTAATCCCTGAGGAACTCCACTAGTGACCTCCCTCCATCCTGACAGATCACCTTTCAGTATGACCAGCTATAGTCTCCTCTTTACTCACCCAGTTCCTTACCCACCTTTCAATTCTCATATGACTGCCTATCTTCTCCAATTTAACTAATAATTTCCCATTATCAAATGCCTTACTGAAATCCAAGTTGATTAGATCTACTGTATTTCCTTTGTCTAGAAAATCAGTTAACTTCTTAAAGAAAGAGACCAGGTTGCTTTGGCATGATTTACCTTTTGCAAAACCATGTTGTATTTTATTCCAATTACCATTTACCTCTATGTCCTTATCTACTTTCTCTTAAAAATAGATACTGTATCAGCAATTCTCCAGTCATAGGGTATCATTCCCAAGTTTATGGATTCATTAAAAATCCTTGCTATTGAGCTTGCAATTTCATGTTCCAATTTCTGTAATATTCTTGGATGGAAATTATCCAGGTCCCCGATTTGGTCCCATTAACCTGTTTCAATTTGACATCTCACCTCAGATGTGGTAATTCCTACTTCCATATCCTTGTTCCTATTAGTCATCCTGCAACTACACCAAGTTCTCCATTACCCTTTTTAAAAACTGAGGCAATGTATTCATTTAGGTGTTTTTCTACCTCCATCTCCAAACCTGGGATCTTCTTTTCCAACAGATTTATCAGATGGCCCTTCATACAAATGAAGCACCTTTCAGATAATAATGCACATCCTGCAACTTCCACATCCAGTCATCTTCATTTTCTCTTCCATTCTTTGGGTCACTACCACTGCTGCCTCTGTAGGTGCCATCAGGGCCGGATTAAGACCTTTGGAGGCCCTAAGCACTGGAAAGATTATGGTGCCCCCTGTCATAAATATAAAGGGAAGGGTAACCACCTTTCTGTATACAGTGCTATAAAATCCCTTCTGGCCAGAGGCAAAGTCCTTTTACCTGTAAAGGGTTAAGAAGCTCAAGTAACATGCCTGGCCCCTGACCCAAAATAACCAATGAGGGGACAAGATACTTTCAAATCTGGAGGGGAGAGGAAGGATTTTGTCTGTCTGTGTGATACCTTTGCCAGGAACAGATCAAGGATTCAGGCCCTCCAACTCCTGTAAAGTTAGTAAGTAATCTAGCTAGAAAATGTGCTAGGTTTTCTTTGTTTTGGCTTGTGAAATTCACTGTGCTGGAGGAAATGTGTATTCCTGTTTTTGTGTCTTTTTTAACTTCAGCTATTGCCTAGAGGGATTCTCTATGTTTTGAATCTAACTGCCTGTAAGATTATCTTCCATTCTGATCTTACAGAGTTGTTCTCTTATCTTTTTTTGTTCTCCTAATAAAGTTCTGATTTTTAAGAATCTGATTGGGTTTTTTGGGTCTTAAAAATCCAAGGCTATGTGCCTTGGGGAAGTTTTAACCTAAGCTGGTAAAAATAAGCTTAGGGGGTCTTTCATGCAGATCCCCACATCTGTACCCTAGAGTTAGAGTGGGGAAGGAACCCTGACACCCCCGCATATGTAATTCAAAATAAAAACAATACTATACCATAAAATAAAATTTTATTTTTCGAAATGACACAAAATTTACATGTATGCTGAAATTAAAATAACTTCTTTCTAGATTTTCTGATTGCAAAATTCTGGATATGTTCATTGAAGCTGACTCGACGAAGCATGTCTGCTTCCATACACAATAGGGAAAGTGAATCAAGTCTGTCCTGACACGTTGTTCTCTGAGGGTTTTTTATTCTTTTCAGCTGAAAAAAAGAGCATTCTGTGAAGCATTTAGTAATCATCAATGTTAGAAAAATATGTAGTGAGATCTCTACATTTGGAAATACACATTGTGTTCTATCTTTCAGTATTGTATCATGAAGATCAATGTGACTGAATTTCATTTTTCCTGTTTCATTGAACTTTGAGCGCATATAACAGTGGAACTGTTGTCCTTCTCCACAGAGATTCATGTTCAAGTCAACAGGGTATGAGTCAACTTGCTTTTGGGAACCTTGTGAATATTGTTAATCAGATAAGTCCATATCATTTAGAAAAGAATATCTACTTGATACTTCTTTGTACACTTCACCGCTCCTCTTCATATGAGCTTCAAGTGTATCAATTGTAGTGTAGTAAGTAGATACGCGAAATTTGTCTCTAGGATTCAATGCTGTTTCTGTTGCACTACTATCATTTGCTTGTTTTTTCCTGATTCACTTGCAGGACTGGCCTTCTTTGTAATTAGTATCAGGCAACATATCTTTTGATACGTTTTCAAATCTTTCGAAATCATTCCTCAAAGTGTGTAAGTGGTCTGCTAATGATTGACAGAGGTCTGCGCATGTTTTCAAATCCAATTCTTTTTCTTGGAGAGCTTGACTTGTGTGGTAAAAGTGTTGTAAAATTTCATTCCACGTGGTCAACATGAATACAAACTCTAGTTCATGCATCTTGTTTGCAATGTTTTTTGCCTCTCGTATAATTTCTCCCTTTTGTGATTGGCCTTCAGCTACACTTTATAATGCATCCACAATCTTTGAGTAAGACTCCAGAATTGCACTTGTTGCCACTGCATATGCCTCCCAGCGAGTATTAGAAAGAGATTTCAACACACGATCATTGCCCAAATATGTTTTAAGAACTGCCCATCAGTGTGTTGAGGCAGAAAAAAATGTATAAAGTAACTGGACTGTTGAGAAAAAACTTACTGCCACCGGACAACAATCAACAGCACTGCAGCCAACAAGATTGAGAGAGTGTGCAGCACATGGTATGAATATGGCATATTTGTTCTGTTCTAAAAGCTTCTTCAGCAAGGTCCTTGATAACGCCCTGACATGTTGGCATCATTGTCATAAGATTGACCTCTGCACTTTGAGAAATCTATTTTGCAAACTTGGCACAGATAATGCAGTAGTTGATTTGCCATTTCTTCACAAGTGTGGCTTTTCAAATTGAGGAATGTTATAAATTGTTCAACTGGTTTTCCATCTCTGGGAGACACATATCTTAGTACAATACTCAATTGATCAATACGTGAAAGATCAGGTGTAGAGTCGACAGATAAACTGAAGTACACAGCAGTACTTATGTCATCCACAATAGCAGAATGAACTTTGTCACTCATTAGACCAATGAGTTCATCACATATTGTCTTGGATAAGTATGATTGGTTGCCTTTGCCAGCATTTCCATATTTTGAGATATGGCCTGCTAAAAATGAGTCAAACTGAGCCACAAGCTCCGACAATCCCAAGAAATGTCCATTCTGAAATGATCCAAATGTGTCAGATCACGTTCAGCTAATGTTTGAATAACATCTATAACACGCTGCAAGACATGTTGCCAGTATTCACACTCCCCTTTAATTTGTTCTTCCAATTTTCGTGTTACTCCAAAGCCCTGTCTTCGATTTAAATATGTCAACATTGAATCTCTGTAAGTAGTGCTATTTTCATGTTGTTCAATTAAAACAGTATTCCGGCAGTCACTAAATCCATCTGCAGCAAACCGGGATGTTGAAGGTTTATATGCAAAAAGTTTGCAAACAAAACAGTAAACAGACCTTGTTCATGGTGAATACAGTAGCCATTCTCAAGTGTATTTCTCACCATTTGCTTTCATGCTGAAAAATATTTTTTGTGGACAATAACTTGTTTGTTTGCCATTGGTAAAAGTCTGATGTGATTTCTAAAGTGACCCAGTGTGGTGTTGATAGCCATTTGGTCCACGATCTATCCAGTAAGCTACATTATCGGTACTGAAATCAACCCACATGCCAGGATCTTTTCTCCTATTATTTACAGCAGGAGCAGGTTCAGTGTCTGACACATCCACACCTTCTAGAACAATGTCTGTTTTACCATCAGGAATAGGATGATCAGTTACAGTCTCTGACACATCCACATGTTCTGGAATGGTGTTTGTTTCACCAATAGAAGAAGGTTCAGTCTCCAAAACCTCTACAGGTTTTTGAATGATGTCTCTGCTACTGAGAGACGATGTTGCTTCTGATGGATTCGCTTTGAAAAATTATTTCAGCTTTGGAAGATTTTGGAAAATTTCACTAGTTTTTTGTTTCTTTTCTTCCACCAGTTTACATTTTTGTACTCCACTCAGTTGGTTACGTTTCATCCTGCTCCTTATCTCAGTTATCTGAACTAAAAAAAAAACAAATTACACAACATACGCTATTTTTATGTATATATATATATAAGAAAGAAAAAAATAAATCAAGTACGTATAACTCAGAAGAATATATCAATAATAAAATATAAATTTATTGCAATACATGGCAGGATCTGATTTCCTTGCATTATTTTGATCTATGTTAGTAGGGCGCCCCCCGGTTTAGGTGGGGATAAGTAATAAAAAGAGAACAGGAAAATGGGGGAAGAGTATGTAGTGGAGTGTAAGGAAGTCTAACAAAGTTCTGATTTTTTCCATGATGACTACTTCGATGCTTTTTTTGAAATATCAAATATCAATTTTTAAAAAAAAATCTCATATTTTTTATTTATTTTGGTGCGCCCTGCTTTGCTGGTGCCGTAAGCATATGCTTAGTCTGCCTATTGGGTAATCCAGCCCTGCGTGTCAGAGCCTTCCCACCTAATCTCCTGTCAACCCCCACCCAAAAAAAACAAAAACAGAACACGACACATTCCTTCCCCAAACTCCCCTTACAAAATCCACTCAAACTCCCCTGTTTTCAGCTCTATTTGCTGGCTCCTGTGCTGCTGGCTGACCATTTGGCTGCCTTTATAGATTGCCTGATTTGGGGGAAGCCCCACCCCGTAATCAGGGCTGCACTGTGATTAAAGGCTCTGCTTTCTTACCAGCCTCTTCAAATTGAACAAACAGAAAAAAAAACACCAAGTAAAACAAACAAGCAAACACTCAAGAACTCACTCATTGCCCCTAAGGGGATCAGGGGCTTGCCTTCTTCTTCAACAGATCTCCACTCTCCTGCAATGTGCATCTAGAGTTATTGAAAAGTTTGATTTATGTGTGCTCCAGCACTAAACAAAGAAACGTGTGTATTTTTGAACAGAGTATTCTTCTACCCCCCCCCCCGGTAAAATGTGCATTTCTCTATTTATCCTCCAACTTTACATATTAAAAGTGGAAGTAACTACAGTCTGAAAGAGAGACAAAGTAAAAGCAAGATGGAGAGACAAAAAATATCATGTGTTGGTGCCAAATCCCAAGTCCCTTAAGTAATATGCAGTCTATTTTATCATGATCTTACGCTTTGCTTATGCTTCTTTTCACTTCTCTTTCATGAATCTCCAGTCATTTACAGTGCTTATGGCCTCATATGAGTTATAGATTGTTACCTCCACATTCCTAGCACACCAGTGGATTGTTCTGATAAGCATTTCATGATACAGTATATTCTAGGAAATGCGTGTTCCCTTGAGCTTTACACATTCTTTCCTTTATCATTAGCAATCTACCATTTAAAGCATAAAAGCATTATAGTTGCACTTTCTATTTTGGTTTTTGATCCCAGTCCCACAAGTGATTTGGTGCCATCCATATTGGTTGATTTTTGTGTTCTTAGCAGTTGTTTAACTTTGTTTTCCTTATTTTTCATTATGCAATTTATTATCTTCTGTAATGGCACACATGGTTACAAAGCATCGTAATAGTCATGAAATATACCAACTACTAACAGAGCTCTCACCAAATGGGGATAGAATTTTGGTTTAGAGAGCACAGTCATTAAAAGAAAATCTGAATTATGAAAAAGGAGTCTTTCTTTGATGTCCTTTGTTTGTGCTCTGTATAGCCCTTTGCAAATTATCATTCATTCTGGATGAACTAAGATGTGATATTTTTAAAACCATTACTAAACACAGTAAATGTTCAGAAGTGATGCATAAAGTTAATTATGTGTTAATTATGTGTAAATTAGATCCCCTCCACTAATTCAGACTCCTTTAAACTCAGACTCTATTAGACCTACTTACAGCTACTCTACCAAAGTTTAAGGGAGTCTGAACTTGTAAATTAAATGTAAATTAAAGAAAGGGGTGGAGGTTAAATGTTAAAAGATGCTTCACATGTATCTAAGGTTGCATAGAATATATAACAAAGAAAAGATGTAAAGATATAAAGTAAGTCACTGAATGAACCAAGGTATCAATGGTGAGGATATGTTTACTTTTTTTTCAAAGTTCCTTACCATGTGATGGTCCACAGAATCCTAAATGCCATTTGTTGACTGTAGTGAAGTGATGCGGCCTTCCTCCAAGCCAAGGAGAGATACCATGCTCTGTGTCCAGGAGGGCGGCTTATTCCTTCCAGTGGAAGTTGAGAGGCAGGAGAGTAAGTACAAAAGGCGGAGCCTCCAGCCTCGTTGGAGCCTAGCCGGGGAAGGAGGCAGGCGTACCTTGCTTGCTGCAGGCCTCTAACTCTGCTGCCGAGCCAGGCAGTGCCCTGACCCCGGAGGAGACTGAGTCCACTGAGGAGCTGTTGGGATTGCTGCTGGGAATCTACCACAGTAAGACAGAGGACACCCACTGAGCTGAGGTACCAAACAATGGGGTGGTAGGAAGTGGCCCAGGGACACTAGACTATAGTGTGGTTGTGTTGTTGCCTGAAACCAAGTCAGCGTGTTTGGGCAGATTCCCACTAACCCAGTGGTGAAACGCTTCACCACTGTTAGGGCCCTGGGCTGGAACCTGGTGGAGTAGGATGGGTGTGGGTCCTCCTACCCCCTGATGCCAACCCCCCGCCCGCCCCGGGGTAGCAGCCTCCCCACCACAGGCCCAAAGGCCTGCGTTGTCTGCCAGCTGCCAACGGTAAGATGACAGGCTGCTTGCTTGCTTTGCCCCTGCCTGAGGGCCAGAGCCCATACACTGGTACCCCACCCTGCCAAGATGGCAGGCCACTAGCACCTGATTTGCTAATTCCCCCCTGATATTAGGCAGTGACTCTGGTGACGACTCAGAGAGGGAGGCATGACCGCCACCTTACTACACTGATTATGACCTCATATAATACCCATGCATATATAAATATATCAGTATATAATTAGCCACAGTAAAATTGCAGTGCATCACACTGAGATGCACTGTAGGATGGAAATAATGGGAGTAAAACAATGGGTTTTTCTAATTTAATGATAAAGAGAGAATTGCAAACACATAAGAAGAAATAAAGGGCAAGTGGTGCAGTCCTTGAAAGATACAGAGGCCATATAATGTCTCATTCCATTGCCTCTTCCTACCGCAGGAATAAGCAAAGAAAAGGAGGTGTGGTAGAAGGCACAAGTCAAAATAAGATGTGGGCTACTTTAACACACATCTTCAGGCTTTTCAATATATAAAGCTCATCACCGTAGACTCTTACAGGTTGATAGAGTTGCTATAAATAGGTCAGTGTGAGTCTAAATTAGTACCAGGGATTACTATTATATTTAACTTCAGAATTTGACTCACAGTATTAACTAGTTTCAAGGTGCATTAACTTTTCTTAGTTGTACGAGGGAAGATATTTTACATAAATATATTTTTATTGATGCTATATACACACTGTTTGAGCTGCCTCCAACAAAACAACTAAAATTATGGAAAAATAAACCAATACAGTCTACTTATGAACATATTTTTGAATCTGGATTCTGAGTTCAGAGGCCAAATTCTGATCTAATTTACACTTGTGTAAAACCTGAGTAACTCTTAGGCACCAGAAGATATACTTTTCTTGATCTTTTGATTATTTTACCATTTGTGTTGCTCAAGTTATTGTTCTTTCTCATGTTCTACAGGAGCTTCATGGGTGGCGTGTGAAGTGCAGTCTGGGGGAGGCTAGCCCCAGCCCTGCCCCTTCACCTCAAGGCCCCTCCCCTTCCATGCTCCCCACTATAGCCCCCCATACCGAAGCTGCTGGCCTCCACCCCAGGCTAGAGCACCCAGCCCTGGAGTGGGTGGCGTGGCTGCAGGCCCCCGCCCCCAGCCCCAGAGGACCGGGTGAGCGGGCGACATGGCCCCAGCCTCCCCTGTCCCATAGTGCTGGGAGGGTGGGTGGCAAGGCCCAAGTCGGGGCCACCCCACAGGGAGACGGAGCTGTGCTGAGTGGAAGTGGGTGGGGTGGTGTTGGGAGCATAGGTGGGGCCACATCTGCCTCTTTGGGGAGGCACAGCCTCTCTCAGCCTATGATACCCGTGGCCCATGCCCAGGGCCAACACAAACTTCAGATTTCAGAGTAGCAGCCGTGTTAGTCTGTATTCGCAAAAAGAAAAGGAGTACTTGTGGCACCTTAAAGACTAACAAATTTATTAGAGCATAAGCTTTCGTGAGCTACAGCTCACTTCATCGGATGCATCCGATGAAGTGAGCTGTAGCTCACGAAAGCTTATGCTCTAATAAATTTGTTAGTCTTTAAGGTGCCACAAGTACTCCTTTTCTTTTTACAAACTTCAGAGGTTTCACTCCTTTAGATCTTTTGGAGCAGTGTCAGGTGCAAAGTGACAGTTCTAATTCTTTTGGTTGCAAATTGTTTCCTCATTTTTTAAAATTTTATATTGCTGGGTAACATCTGTGCAGAACAGGATTTTGACTTCCTTATAAAATAATTGTATTCTACTTATCTGCTTGCCATTCTCTCTTCTTTATTGGTCAAGTAAAAAAACAAAACAAAATACCATGGGTCATATCCTCAGTTGGTGTAAATAAGCATAGCTCCCTTGAATTCAATGGAACTAGACTGATTTAGACCAGTTAAGAATATGGCCAATTGTATTTCCATCCTACTGTGCTTTCTGGAGTGCTGGTAGGCACTATCTCTCTTGTTCTCACACACCTTCTCTCTTGCTCTGTGTGTGTGTGTGTGTGTGTGTGTGTATGTATGTGTGTGTGTGTGTGTGTGTGCATGCCCACTTGTGTGTAATATTTGGACAAGACAAACAAATGCCAGCTGGGTCTTCCTGCGACATCACTTAGCAAGAAACATGAAGGGACTCTTGACCAAGGTGCTATCATTAGCATATTCTACCTTGCTTTTAATCTTATCTATTTTTTGTTCAAAATTCCTGCTAATTTTGATTATCTTATCTGATTATTGTAACCAAAGTTTACTTTGTTTCCCTTTTACAAAATTTAAGTCAAGAAAATGCAGAATATTCTTAGCAGCTCTCAGTGAAAATAAAACCAACCGTTAATAAAAAGAAAGTGCTTGTTTCACAGAAAATAGTTGCTTTATGTCAGATGAGATACTGGTAAGCCTGCAGCTGAAGGTTCAGTTCTGAATTCAGGTTTGTCCTGAATTTGTTTTTAATGGCAATCCTTTAGTTGAGAAGCCATGTCTCAAATTCTTCTTAACACACTGTTGTTAAAGAGAAACAACTTCAAGCTGTTTTACATCTTTATGTCCAAGGATTGATGACATAATTTTTTTGCCACAAATAACATGAGCATCTCACCTGTTGTATGAAGTTTCCCTGCAATCCTTAAGCTTAAATGGTCTGATGCTTCTATAGCCTTCACATTAATGCCACTGAGAGATGTTATTGTTTTAGATTGTCTTTCAATTAACTCAGCTTTCTCTTTAAAAATCAGGAGGTTTGTCTTTTAAAGAGCTGTGCTTTGTATTGAGGTGACCGTGAAACAGGGAAGGTTTCTCTGAATGATGGGATGACAATTCATAGCCAATGACACATTGAGACACTGGCTCACTTTCTTCATCACTCAAACTTAATTAAATACAGATGATATGTAGACAGGATTGTACCTCCTAACAATTCTGTGCTGTTTATTACTTGTAACTGTTTTTTCACTCAGGTCTTGATTCCCGTTACTGCTTGTTTCATCAACAGGCCTTTATTGTTTTTCTGAATGTTTTCTTTTGAAGCTACCATTAATTAGTCACTTATCCATAATAGAGGATCATAATTATATACACAAATACATCAAACTTACTAAAGCTTTCACTGCAAGAGATGCCATGTTTGTGACAGAGGACCTGAAGTATGTCAATAATTTATATTTCAAGGCAAAGCAAATTGTATAAATCCATAAAAAGAAAAAAGAAAAGGAGTACTTGTGGCACCTTAGAGACTAACAAATGTATTTGAGCATAAGCTGTAGCTCACGAAAGCTTATGCTCAAATAAATTTGTTAGTCTGTAAGGTGCCACAAGTACCCCTTTTCTTTTTGCGAATACAGACTAACACAGCTACTACTCTGAAACCTGTCATAAAAAGGAGTACTTGTGGCACCTAAGAGACTAACAAATTTATTTGAGCATAAGCTTTCGTGAGCTACAGCTCACTTCATCAGATGCATTCAGTGGAAAATACAGTGAGGAGAATTATATACACAGAGTATATGAAACAATGAGTGTTACCATGCACACTGTAACAAGAGTGATCAGGTAAGGTGAGCTATTGCCAGCAGGAGAGCGGGGGGAGCGGGGAAACCTTTTGTCGTGATAATCAAGGTGGGCCATTTCCAGCAGTTGACAAGAACGTGTGAGGAACAGCGTGGGGGGGGGGAAATAAACAAGGGGAAATAGCTTTAATTTGTGTAATGACACATCCACTCCCAGTCTTTATTCAAGCCTAAATTAATTGTATCCAGTTTGCAAATTAATTCCAATTCAGCAGTCTCTCATTGAAGTCTGTTTTTGAAGTTTTTTTGTTGCCACTTTTAGGTCTGTAATCGAGTGACCAAAGAGAATGAAGTGTTTTCCGACTGGTTTTTGAATGTTATAATTCTTGACGTCTGATTTGTGTCCATTTATTCTTTTATGTAGAGACTGTCCAGTTTGGCCAATGTACATGGCGGAGGGGCATTGCTGGCACATGATGGCATATATCACATTGGTAGATGTGCAGGTGAACGAGCCTCTGATAGTGTGGCTGATGTGATTAGGCCCTATGATGGTGTCCCCGAATAGATATGTGGACAACGGGCTTTGTTGCAAGGATAGGTTCCTGGGTTAGTGGTTCTGTTGTGTGGTGTGTGGTTGCTGGTGAGTATTTGCTTCAGGTTGGGGGGCTGTCTGTAAGCAAGGACTGGCCTATCTCCCAAGATCTGTGAGAGTGATGGGTCATCCTTCAGGATAGGTTGTAGATCCTTGATGATGCATTGGAGAGGTTTTAGTTGGGGGCTGAAGGTGATGGCTAGTGGCGTTCTGTTCTTTTCTTTGTTGGGCCTGTCCTGTAGTAGTTCTGGGTACTCTTCTGGCTCTGTCAATCTGTTTCTTCACTCACCTTACCTGAACACTCTTGTTACAGTGTGTATGGTAACACCCATTGTTTCATGTTCTCTGTGTATATAAAATCTCCCCACTGTATTTTCCACTGCATGCATCCGATGAAATGAGCTGTAGCTCATGAAAGCTTATGCTAAAATAAATTTGCTAGTCTCTAAGGTGCCACAAGTACTCCTTTTCTTTTTGAGAATACAGACTAACATGGCTGCTACTCTGAAACCTGTCTTTATAAATCCATGTTACCTGTCTGGTCACTAAGGAGGAACCTGAATACTTCCAACACAAGGATATGAACTAAGTTCTATATCCAAGGGCCATGGACATAAAAATGAAAAGTCAATCACCTTGATCATTGTAGATCAAAATGATATATATGCTGGACTTGGGGACAAGAAGATTAGGGGACAATAGTCCTACTACAGGGGATAAAACTGGCATTTATTGCAGATGGTACTCCTGATAAACACTCCTTTGTGGAAGGGTTGATATAATCTCACTCTGATATAATAACAAACTCTATGTACTGGGATTTGAGTAGCATGCCAGGTGAGGGAGAGATATTTCTCTGGACACCAAGGAGAGGCTTTCATGCTGACCAAGGGATGGTCATAGAGGGACTTGATTTCTAGAGAGCTAAAATTTTCTGTTCTCTGTTACTAAACCAAGGGGTTTCTCCACAGCTTTGCAAAACATTCAGTTGCTATATATTAGGCAAACCATTTCTTTTGTTTTACTGCCATTGTCTTTCTATTTTTAATAAATCATGTTTTCAGCAATGTGCTGTTGCATTGGGTAATTTCTTGCAGAGTATCCCAAAGAAACAAGAGAGCTGCTGAAGGGTGAGGAGATCTGGCGCCTAATCCCTCACTCATAATCTCATTCAGATGGGACATTAGAGTACTGTCCCATTAAAGTGTATCACAGAGGGCTGCAGCAGGTGTTGACCAGGATAGAAACTGAAAGACCACAAGAAGTTGTGAGTTATCAGGGATGTAGGAGTCAGATCTATTAAATACAGAAGATGCAAATGGCTGTTTGGTAGTTTATCTGATCCAGAGTGGTAGTCTCAGTCCAAGTAGTAACCTCCCTTCCCTCACAGCCCAGTATCTGCATTATAATATCCCTAACACAATTAGCACTCTTGATGACTATCTTAGCAGAAAGGCCAAGGACTGAATAGACATGGCAATTGAATTACCTCTTGTGACACCCTGGCACCCCAATATTCACCTCTGGCTTGTAATTAGGATATGTTTTGTACAAAGTATTGATCTGCTAGACTTTATAGATTCATAGATTCATAGATACTAAGGTCAGAAGGGACCATTATGACCATCTAGTCTGACCTCCTGCACAACGCAGGCCACAGAATCTCACCCACCCACTCCTGCGAAAAACCTCTCACCTATGTCTGAGCTATTGAAGTCCACAAATCGTGGTTTAAAGACTTCAAGAAGCAGAAAATCCTCCAGCAAGTGACCCGTGCCCCATGCTACAGAGGAAGGCAAAAAACCTCCAGGGCCTCTTCCAATCTGCCCTGGAGGAAAATTCCTTCCCAACCCCAAATATGGCGATCAGCTAAACCTTGAGCATATGGGTAAGATTCACCAGCCAGATACCCAGGAAAGAATTTTCTGTAGTAACTCAGATCCCACCCCATCTAACATCCCATCACAGGCCATTAGGCCTATTTACCATGAATATTTAAAGATCAATTAATTGCCAGAATCATGTTATCCCATCACTGGATTGTATGTGCTATCATTGTATGTATGTATGTATTTATGTAAAGTTATGAAGTTTGGCTACATATATTTTACTGAAACATGTTGTAAGGTTGAAAACACCCACAAGCAGCCTTTCAGGTACAACAGTAAAATGGCCAAACAATGTTAATGGCTTATTGAGGAAATGCACACAAGAACAAGGATTATCCCAGGAACTGTGTACCATAGAAACCTCTCAGAGATAGCACTACACAATGGGAACTGTTTGAAAGTCACAGCAAAAGAACTTTCCAGCCAGTGGGAAGAAGATATAAAAGGAGAACAATGACATCATGAGGGGACCTCACTCTCCCTATAACAACACACGTGGAAAAACCTGAGAAAAAAGACTGAACGGGGGGAAGTGATGATCATAGGCTAAGGGATTGCTAGCCTGTATCTGAAAACCTGAGAAAGCCAAGGCAGCTTGTGCCTTAAGAATCTGCCAGCCTCTTTATCACTCAGGGTGAGAATTTGCTAATTCATATCTTACCTCTCTAAGTAACTGTGTTAAATTCAGTTTGCTGGTTTTTTTATTTACTAAGGTAAACTGCTTTGATCTGTTTGCTATCACTTAAAAATCTATCTTTTTGTAGTTAATAAACTTGTTTTTGTTAGGTCTAAACAAAATTATGGAAATTATGGTGTGGAAATTATAACTTGGGACAGAAAGCTGTTGCATATCTCTCTCCACATTGAGGGAGGGGGAGAATTTCATGAGCTTATACTGCACAGTTCCTGGTGCAGCGCAAGATGGTATAATTTTGGGTTTACCCTCCAGAGGGGGGTGCGTGCTTTAGGAACTGGCATGCCTTAGCTAAGCCTTCCCATGCAGAGCTGATTTCAGCATCTGCGTGTGCAGCTGCTGCTGGGTGTGTCCCTACCTGTGTGCTGGTGAAAGCGTGAGAGCGGGAGCATGTCTGCAGCTTGTCACAGCATTACAGGCTGAAAAGGGAGCCCAGGCTGGTGGGTCAGGTGGGCTCAGTGGTACCTCAGTTCCACGTGGTACCCCAAGAGCGGGGGCAGGAGGAACCCATCACACCTCTCACCTACAGAATTTGTCTCCTCAAGCCAGGGTTGTGGCAGTTTGGCAAGGTAACAGTGAGGAAGATTACACTGCAAATGCCACTGCTGAACCTTTGAATAGAAGCCTTCCATCTCCAGTGCTTTCAGTTCTCTCATTTCCCAAGCAAACCTTCAATGAGTAATTACAGAAATATCTGAACAATCGCCATCTTTGAAACCCTAGAAGCTTGCAGTTTCTCAGCTTCCTTATCTGGAAAAGTGGCCCTTTGAATCTTAGTGCAGGATTGAGTGGGAGTCTGAGCTACAGAACTCTGCAAAACACCTGGTTGTAATTAATTCATCCTGAAAATAAAAAATAAAGATAAGGAGACTAATAGAGAAGATAATCTACACTGTAAAGCAAAGAGCAACTGTAGGCCAGAGAGTTTCTGCCTGATAATAAGGAGAGACTGTTTAAAAAATTTAATGTGGAATTACTGAATTGTAGGTTTCTTAAAACAAGGCATGTTATCTGGGCAGAAATCTGAAACATCTATTTGCTGTTTTTCAAATGGTGAACTCTTCCAAGTAGATTTGTGGCATGCATATCATACCCATTGCTGTCATTTTAGAGTTAAATGACAGCAATGGGTATGATATGCATACCACAAATCTACTTAAAAGAGTTCACCACTTGAAAAACAGCATATAGATGTTTCAGATTTCTGCCCAGATAACATGCCTTGTTTTAAAAAACCTATACTTCAGTAATTTTATTGCAGTGTACTTGGTGGAAAGATAATCATGTCCAATTCCAAATGTTTTGACATAGTATAGAAGTCACTGTTTTAAAGCTAACATTTATCTGCTATTACCATACAGCAGCAGAGATACTGCAGTTTTTCTTCTTGTATTTCCTAGCTATTGTGCTTGTTACTGTTCACTTATGTAGTAAGAAATAAAATACTTCCCTCTTCTGCAGCAATTATTGGGTGAAAATCTACGGCCCAAAGTCAGACTAGATTATCTCAGGTTTCCTTCTAACCATAAAATCTATGAATCCCTGCATATCAGAAAGAAAATAACCCTGGGTATCTTAAATAACATTGTATAGTAACTGTTGCTAAATACACATTTTTCATTGGCGATCTCTGGTGTATACTGAATCTAGCAGCTGCTAAGGTAGTTTTAGCAGTACATGCTACGCTAAGGGACTAGTAGTACAGAGTCTGCCATCCAACCAGCTAAATATTTGAAGTTTTCTATGATGTGCTAAATTCACTGGTCCTTCTTTAGAGGTGTCCAGAGAAAAGGTTTATGCTGAAGTGAAATATTGTCGTGCTCTGTTGCTTCCACATTTCTGTTTTAGCATTGTTAGGTTCTGCCTGGAAAGATGAGATAGGAAGATGAAAAGCAAGCAAGTAGTTATAAATCACTTTTAATTGGGCTTATTCGTTGGAAACTTAGGGAGCAATGTGTGGTAATTAACATGGCTTGTAACTGCCTGATGAAAAATTAATTCTTGTTTTAGAAACAAATATTTGACAAAAAGTTTTAAAATAAGAAAGGCAAGTGAGAGACCAGGAAAAAAAAATCTAACATGGATAACTTGATGAGATTAGAGTATGAGAAAATCCCACTGAAAGTGATACAAGACATATTATAACAGGAATTTATCTTCCAAATATTCAAATATTATGCCGGTCAAAAGGAGGAACAGGCCCACAGAGACCCATTCTCATTTTTCATTATAAATCAACATCTTTCTGGCTGCTGTACAACAGATAGTCTCAGGTTTAGCTGTATCATTAACATTGAAATGAGTTTTTCTGCAATCCAACTATTAGTGAGATGGAAAAGGAAAAAAACAAACAAACCTTAATGACCTTTACATAAGTTGTTTCATTCCACCAAACTCTTCCCAACTCACTGGACTATTTAGCCCCTGTAAGTATATGAAAGCTGAACTCCCCTATCTGCAGTATAATGCAATGCTGGGAATGCATCCAAATCTATGAGTACTGTTTTATGATCAGCAAATCAAAACTAGATAGATAACAGGTCTGATGTTCAAGTAACAGAAGCACACAACTGAGGAGTTGCAGCCTGTGGTTTTATATCTAATAAAAATAATACAAGAGCTCTCCGAACTTATAGGTAAAAGCACCATAGTTTGTACTCTTTGTAGAAGCTGTGTCTTTTCTGTTTGCAGTTATTTTAATAACAGACAATACAATTCAAATTGTAAGTCTTTTGTACAGTAGAGATTTCATCTATGCACATAGACAGTATACAGAAAAATCTACAGTACATACAGGCATTGTCTGCTGTTTAAAAACTAGCATAGTGAAACTGCAATTAAATGATGTCTCATTACTCCCCAAATCTTTACAGTCTGCCAGAGTCTTTTTGCTTCAGTGGTTCAAGGGTTTCCTCAAACAGAAATCTGAAGGTTATTAGAAAAGACACAGATAGACAATTTCTCTTCTCAGGAGGAGTAGATTAGGGAAATAGTTTAGAAGGGACAAACGCTGGAAGCATCTGACTATAAACTGAGTTGGGTATCTGAAATAATATTAGAAATTGCTTTCTGGTGCTGTTTATGTTCCCTGACTTCAAGAACATATAGTGTGGGATGATCAGTGTCAGCTAATAAACTTGATAACTCCGAGAGGGAGCCATGAAATGACAGCACAAATGTCTGGTAAGTATGTGGACCCAGAAATCCCAGAGCTTCAAATTCATAGATTTATAACCACTGTAATACAACAAGATGTTAAATGTGCAGCCATTCTTTAACAGATCTCTAGCAAGTTTCTTGCCATGGAAAATATCTCATGAGTCAGATTCTAGGCAGTTTCCCTTTGTGATTTCTACACTTAATTGGAAAGTCCCTCCAAAGATTTATAGAAATCAATGCTAGCCTGAATGCAAACACACACTTACGGTTATGTTACTACTTTTGGACCCTTTATTAGTGAACCAACTCAAATAATACCTCCTCTTTTCAGGTAGAGTAAATATTGGCCTGCAACAATCAAGTCTGAAATCTCTGCTCTCTCAAAAGCTTCCATTTAACCTTCCAGTTATTCTTGTGGCAAAAGGGTTCATTTCAAGAGTAGGGCTCAGTATGAATCAGATAGGAGAAAATACTTGTTCTCCTAAGGTGCAATTCCATTACTGTAGATCAGAAAAAAGCCCTGAGTTTCACTGAAAGCCAGAGGCCTGAAATCATCCACATAATTATTATTACAAGTGATTGAATCTGTGATGTCTGGACTTCATAGCACAAAATAAATGCAGAGAATTTCACAATGTGAAAGGCTCAGAGCTTCCATCTTCTGACATTTTGGAATAACAGCTGATTTATGTTACTGGAGAATAAGCAAAAGACGATATAAATAAAATCCTGAAGACCTTCTGTAGAGTAGGCTAATACAATGGGAAAGAAAGTTAGATGAACTAGAATACCTGTCATTCCTTGGGCTTAAATTAAACTCAAATCAATTTCTGATCTCCACCGAATTCAGTTTGGGCATTCAGAACCTGAGACAAAAAGGTACCGGTTGAAGATGATAGGACAAATAATTTGAGAGAGAATTACTCGCCTCACTTTTAACATGGCTCATGCACTTAAAAAACGTCACATGAATAAAAATGGGGTTAGCAGTAGCAGGGGCAAGGTCAGGCAAGATGATGTGCTTTTGGTGCTCCTGATGGAACACTTTTAAATTACATTTTATCTTTCAGACATGTCTTTCAAAATCGCTAAATGATGGAATAACTCATGAGAACTCTGTGGAAGTGAAAAGGCAGCTGTGCCTAAAACTAAATATAAAGTGAAAGAACTGTTTTTTTCCCCCAGTACTGTAAATGTCTTTTCAAGGCCAGAAGATCCACTGCCCTCTAATCCCTCTTCAGCTCAATTGGGCACACAGCAAAGCAGGACTAATGAAGAAATTTCATGTAATATTTGAGACTATAGACACACTGACCTCATTAGAGGGAAAATGGATTAATTAGATAAATGCATGGTGAAGAATAAGATTAAGGAAAACTGTGACAGACATAAATACAATAGACAAAATACAGTTCATCAGGATATTAAAACTGCAGATATTCTAGAGCAGAGATTTCCAAACATGTACCAGTGGTGGTTTATGAACTTGTTAGAAGTGGTATGCCAAAACCTCTAAAAAACCCCTTCTGTTTCAAACAAACAGTTGTTGAATGTGCTGCTGTGCACCAAAATATACCCACGGAGCAAAATGCACTCTCCTGGATGCTTTCAGCTAAGTATTTCCTCTGCACTCCCTGCCATACAGTGTCTACACAGACAGGAGGCAAGAGGAACATGGGGAATTCTCTACTCTCACTGCAGTGAAGTTGCAGAGGGTGGATAGCCAGCAGAGCAGCTGGCTGGCTGCAATTTTAGCCTCCTCCCCATAAAGTCTGCCCTCCGTTGCAGGCATCTGAGGGCCCTGCTTGGGAGAAGATCAGAACTGCTGATTTGGATGAAGCCTCCTGGAGCTGAAACTGCCTGAGGTCCCCGCTTCTAGCAAAGACTCCCCCACCTCACCAGCCCTTCCCTCTGAGCTGCCTACCTTTTTATACACACACACACACACACACACACACACACCAGAGATCCCCTTACACTTCAGCCAGAATCCCTGCTCTCCTATTCACATCCTCTAGGCCTTCCAGCCAAGATCCCTTCTCTTCTAATTCACCTAGGCAGCTCTCCAGCACCCAGATCTTTAATTGGATCTGCACACTCCATACATTCCATGGATGTGGCTTGCACTTTGATTCAACAAAAAGAATTTGTATATGTTCAGAAATCCTCATCCACCTTCAACCTTCTCATCTGAGTGCTTTGTCGTTTCAGCTTCTAAGTGGTTGTGTAAGTTGTTTTGTATTAGACTATGTGTAGGAAGACTAGATCAGGCAGGAATGGGACTATGAGGATGAAGGCTATGTGTGTGTGGTGACAAAGATCAAACAAGAATCAGATTTGGCAGTAGAGGAAGTATATCTATGTAGAGGATCACAAACTGGCTTGGAGAATATTGGAGCTCATACAAACCTTTTGTCTAAAATAGAACTGATTTTTAGATTGAAAAACACTTGCCACAAATATAGTGAAGGGAAAAAATACCTGAATGTTTTTGAACCTCAAAAAGGTTCAGTTCAAGTTCTGTGTTAAGCTTCAACTCTATTCTTATTTCATCAGACCTCATTTTTTCTATATCCTCAATTGTTATGTGCCCCTTAAATTCGGTATGATGCTCTGCAAAACCTGTTGTGTAGATGCACAATTCTGTAGCTCAGTGGAGCAAAGGGGAACCACACCTCAAGATGGAAGTGTGTTATTTATTGTTATATTCACAAACATATGTGGACTCTTCAAGGAGTAAGCAGTTACAGTGAGATACCAGTCATTTTCATTCAGTGAACAAAAGCCTGTGCAAAATACACTATAGAAATAAGAAGTGTTAGATGATTATCAGAGTCTAATCGACATACCGTAGGTTGATTATTCATATATTGCCAGTATACTCTTAGTAAAATTGTATTTGACAGGAAACCACTGAGAATTCGCTATATAAATTCCCTCTCTTCAGGAAGTGTAAATGGGCCAAATCACCTAATTGGCTATGAAACTTTTAAGGCTTATCCATTATTTTTTATGATTACATATAACAATCAGTTAATTATCATACAGTTTGGTTTGTCCAACCATTTTCCAGAATTACCTCAGATTCTAAACAACTTTTATTGAATACCCAGCGGTTTTTCTTCTAATTATATTTCCTAATCTTCTAAGGCTTTTTAATTAATTCCTCCTTCTCCACTCCGATCACAATAGGCACTAGAACTGTAAAAGTTTACTGCTCAGGTAACAGAAAACATGACAAAACGCTTTCTATTTCTATAACATTATCCTTTCATAAAGGACAAGCATATTTTCTAATTTTACATCTTATTTCTGCTTCAGAGATTGTCTCTTACTCGTTGATTGCCCTCATGGCAGATGTTTAAAATGCATATCAAAATTTTCAATTTTAATTGCACACCAAAAGAACTAGTGTTTCTTTAATGAAACCACTCACAAAAAAGCACAAAGCTCTATTTTGCAAATGCTATGTTATCATAATTCAGATTTTTGGACATTTCTCAGTGCAGCTCATTACGTTTATTATCATAAATGGTGTGTGAACAGTTCCTGTTTTGAACACTATGTTGACTTGCACATCATAGACTAAGAAATCTCTTCCAGTAGTGTAATCCCACAGGAAACATCTTTTTTCTTTTGAAGTAATGCAGAAAATATTCCATGTTGAATTAAATTAACATGAAACTACTAAAGAATTAAGCCTATCTGCAGGTTGCTAAGGTTCACTCCTCTCTGATAGTACTAGTAGTTGAAGCAGCAATTTCAAAGGGATAAAAAACATGCTGAAATAGTCTTTTAAAGAACATTTACAGCTAGCAATTTTCACGTGACGCAAAAAGACTGGGAAGTTAGACGTAGTCTAAAATCGTCATTTATGTATTCACTTTGATGAAAGGAAATCTTAAATGCATCAGGTCTGCTCTCATTAAGCAAAACCCCATTCCCGCTCTTCAGATTTTCCCTGGTTTTTTCAACTTTATGTATTTTGTGGTCTGGGGTAACTTGCCCCTGACACTTTGGGTCTGGGTACTTTGTTCTTCTCAAGAATCTTGTTATTCAATTTTTAACAAATGTTAGTTAAGACACATTCTGACAGTTTAGAACATTTGTTCTAATAAACAGGGCATTATGCTGAATTAACATAAGAACATAAGAACAGTATTGCTGGGTCAGACCCTTGGTCCATCTCATGCAGTATCGCAAGAGTGAAATATCAGGACACTTTGGGCGAGCGGAGCAGGTGGGGGGTCGGAGGGGTGGGAGGAGAAGAGAGTCACAGGTGCACAGCCCGGACCAGAGCCATGAGATGGGGCGCACAGCCCTAGGAAGCTGCAAGAGGGGTGTACGGCCCCTGCTGCAGCCTGCACCACAAGCCACGGGGCAAGAACTCAAAGACTCATGGCTCCAGCTCCAGCCCCCAGCAGGAGCCATGGGGCCAGGGGCACAGGTTTCTCCTCCCTTCCTCCCTCCCAGTGACCTTCCCCACAGCCCCACCACCACAACTAAACAATGCCCCACACAGGCACCCACTGCCCAATGCCCTGACACACAAAGAACTCCCCCACTGCCCAGCACCCCCCAACAGGCCCCCACTGCCTAGCACCCCAAAACACGCAAACCTCCCCCACTGCCCAGCACCATCCATACCCTCACAGCCCAGCACCCCACACACACCTCCCAGACACTCACTCTATCACACCCTGCCCCCTTCCCTGGCCACACTCACCAGACCTGCTGGGTGGTCTCTGGTTCCTAGGGTTAGAGCAGCAAGCATGGTCTCCAGACTCTCCACGTGCTGCGGTCACCACACTTGTGAGCTCCGTGGCTCCTATTGGCTGGGAAAAGCACCAATGGGAGCTGCCGGAGCTGCGGAGCGGGGCTTGCAGGCACCGGCAGCATGCAGAGAGCCCCCTACCCCCGGCCCTGCCCCAAGAGCCAGAGGGACCTGCCGAGGGGCGAGGTGGGGAGTCCCGGCGGTGCTTACCTGAGGCGGCTCTCAGGAGGTCCCTCTGGCTCCTAGGGTTGGGTCAGGTTGGGGTGGGGAGCGGAGGGCTCTCTGCCCACTGCTGGCATCTGCAAGCCCCGCCCCGGCAGCTCTGATTGAGCAGGACACGAGCTGGTGCAGCATGCGGAGACCCCCTCTGCCTCTGTGCCTAGGGACCGCACTGAAGGCTCCTGCCCATTGGTTTGCTCTGGGAGCTGCCCCACGAAGCGCTGCCAGCAGCGGGATCTCAGGTGCATGCAGTGAGCAGTCCCCGATATTGGGACAAAGGGCGTCCCGACGTATGTATGGTCGGGACACGGGACAAATCACTTAAAATCGGGTCTGTCCCGATATTATCAGGACGTCTGGTCACCCTAGCAGTATCCTATCCTCCGATAGTGGCCAATGCCAGGTACCTCAGAGAGAATGAACAGAACAGGTAATCATCAAGTGATTCATTCCTTGTCACCCATTCCCAGCTTCTGGCAAACAGGGGCTAGAGACACCATCCCTGCTCATCCTGGCTAATAGCCACTGATGGACCGATTGTCCATTAATTTTTCTAGTTCTTTTTTGAACCCTGTTATAGTCTTAGCCTTCACAACATCCTCTGTCAAGGAGTTCCACAGGTTGACTGTGCGTTGTGTGAAAAAATACTTCCTTTTTTTTGTTTTAAACCTGGTGCTTATTAATTTCATTTGGTGACCCCTAGTTCTTGTGTTATGAGAAGGAGTAAATAACACTTCCTTGTTTACTTTCTCCACACCAATCATGATTTTATAGACCTCTATCATATCCCCTCCTTAGTTGTCTTTTTTCCAAGCTAAAAAGTCCCAGTTTTATTAATCTCTCCTCATATACCAGCTGTTCCATACACTTATAATTTTTGTTGCCCTTTTCTGAATCTTTTCCAATTCCAATATAACATTTTTGAGATGGGGCGATCACATCAGCACACAGTATTCAAAATGTGGGCATACCATGGCTTTAACCTTTACCATGGCTAACAGTAATTTCTTGTCTCATTTGCTATCAGCATATAAATATACTCCGGCAAAGCAGTATGCTAGTGTTTTTCCATTCCCCTAAATGAAAACTGTGTTAAAACCAATAAGGTAGCAGTTCAGTTAGTGTGTTACGTACCCACTGTGAATCAGAAAATATAATCGCTGGCTGATTTCTAGTATTTAGGCCACTGCTGCCAATTCTGCACACAGCACTTACAGAATGCTATATGAGAGATTCCAAATCTGGATTTACCAATGTAAACCCTACTGTAGGAGTACCCTTTTTAAATTAAGCAGAACCATTTATGAATATTTTACAGGTTTGATGCTCATTTGCTTGTTGACAGGTAACACCTGAAGGGGAGATGTCCAATACCATATGTCTAGTAAAGGATGTTCTTGTGGTTCTCGAGAGTTAATAATCCAAAGGGTAATGGTGTGGGTTTGTCAGTTTTTAGCAAGGTAATGTCCCTATCCTGCAACATTAGTGCCCAGTGAGTTAGTTTCACATTTGATACACTGTCCTCTCTAATTCGTCCAGATAACAAAAATTGAATTGGGACATGTGGGGTATTAATAATCAAGGGGGTGAGCCCCACAATCGAAGCAAAATGTTTTACTGGCCAAAAGGTAGCCAACTTGTGTTTCTCTCTCCATGAAGATTTTTGTTCCACAGGGGTTAAAACCTGAGATGCACAAGTAACTGGCCTTAATTTTGAATTGTGGTGTTGCCATAAGGCTGCTGCCAGAGCTACCGCAGGAGCAGTCAATTCTAAAATAAATGGCTGTGTAGAAGCAGGTTGGATTAAAACTGGTGCAGAGGTTAGTGTCTGTTTCATTTTACAATAGTTTTTTTTAACGTAGGGTAGCGTTTCGCAAATGTGGCCACTGTGGGGCTTTTCTTGCAGCCACAGCCCCCTCGGTTATGATTGCGGGGAAGGGGGAAAAGTAGCTGCTCTTCCCTCTCCTGTTGCTCCTGGATGCACAGCCTTGGTGTTGATTGCTGGGGCCACCAGCAGGGTTGGGTCCTGCCCCTTTCTGGAGGGGGCACAATGCAGGAGGAGCAGGCAGCCAGTGAGCTCCCATCTTCCCAGGGGTGGTAGGGCTCAGGCTTTGGGGTTCAGCCCTGGGACTGTGGGGTGGCAGGCTCTGGGTAAGGCTTCAGGCCCCACCCCCAGGCCCAGCTGTGCGGCAGCAGGCCCTAGGCTCCAGACACAGGGCTTCAGACTCTGGCCGCAGGGCTTTGGGCTCCAGCCCCCCCACTGCCTCTCCTAATCCCCCATCCAGGGCTTAATTTGTCCCCAGGCTTGCCAGGGCTGAGTAAGTCTGCTGTGAGAAGTGATACTTGTATGTTTATTAATATCACTTTTCACAGCAGACTTACTAGTTAGCAATAAATAAATTACAATGATTTGGATTTGTATATGTGCACATTTATTTGTTTTTCTAAAGCTAATTAAGTATTTTAGGAAAGTGTGAGAGTAGCCACCAGCAAGAGTTGGTGGCTGCACTCTGAGGCCACCAAAAATTTGTCTTGAGAACCCCTGACTTGGGCTCCATTCCCAGATCTCCCTTTCTTAAGGAATGCTTTCAAATGGACTGCTATTTCTCCATATTCTGGCATAAGTTCTTGTAGAAAAATCTTGTAGAAACTGTCATAAGCCCATTTCCAAGGCAAGCAATGGCAGAGTTGAAATCATCCTTAATTTTGGATGATCTGGAGATTTGCCACCAGGCTGCAGAATCAGTCCCCCCAAAATGCACCTCTTTTTTCTCAGTTGTGCCTTGGATAGGTTTACCTTTAATCTTCCCAGCATGAAGGTTACCAGCAAGGTTTCCAATACTACTACATGGTGATCCTTTGTCACAATCAACAAATCATCCACATATTGTATCATATTGTTGATATTCAAAATTGGCCAATAGAACCCTCATATAAGCATAAAAATAGGTGAATTATGGAACTTCTGGGGTAAACAAGTAAAGATATACTGACCTCCTTCAAATTAGAAGGCACATTTATACTGGGAATCTGGATGCAATGGAATTGAGCAAAACCCATTAGAAATGTCCAGTACAGAAAACCATTTGGCACTGCTGTCAATAGTTTTTAATACCTGTGGTTGTGAAGGAACCACTGAGCATGTGCCCTAAATGATTGTATTCAAATGATTGTATTTAAATGCCAATAACAAGTAGTTAGGTGCCACCTGCCATCTGGCCTCTGCGCAGGCCACATTAGGAGATTTATTACTGAGGCAAATTTTCTATAGACCTTTTGTTCTTGGAGTGACTGTATTACTCTTTCAGTACCCTCTAGTGCCTTTCTAGGGAAAAGATATTGTTTTCATCCTTTTTTCAGAGTAGCAGCCGTGTTAGTTTGTATTCGCAAAAAAGAAAAGGAGTACTTGTGGCACCTTAGAGACTAACAAATTTATTTGAGCATAAGCTTTTGTGAGCTACAGCTCACTTCATCGGATGCATGTTTTCATCCTCTGTTACAACAAAGGCATGTATTTGACCGCAGTTATCTTTGGAGACAGCAAATACTTTTTGCTGTCTGATATATATTTGCTTCACATCCTCCTGTTCTTCCTTCTCAAAAGGAGGGTACTGCACCAACAAAGGGTTACATCTCTTTCCTATAAACATGATACGTGCCTCTGGTATACCCACTGCCTAAATTCTGTAGCAGGGATTATTTTAGAAGCACATATTAGCTAGGTCCACTCTGAGGCCATGCTGGACTATAATGTCAGATCCCATAAGTGATTATTTCGTAGGTAGACCTGCAAGAGCCAGTGTGGCATCTTTTTCCCCTTGACTCAGTCCTTATCGGAATAGGCATAGAAATTATTGCCATCAAAGGCTTGCAGTCTCATTTTCTTGGGGCTCCACAATGGGCACTCCCCAAGTATTTCTCATAAGAGATGGAAACAATGTCTCTATATCTATTGTGACTGTTTGTTGACTCCTATCCAACGCTTTATGAGGGGACGTCCCCAGTCATTGAGATGAAGAGAAACTAACCATCTCAGGGAGGAGGCTCAGTTTCCCTGGGCTGAAATTTAAGCCAGTGTCCCAGACACTGTTGTAGCTGCTGCTACCAGACAACTCTATTGTGTTGGCAGTTGACCCCTATTTTTTTAAAACAGCTGTATCATAGTGACATCCTGCCTTTAAGCTGCTTTCACTTCATCATTTTCTCTCTGACCTTAGCCAGTGATGTCCACAGCAGCCTGGCTTCTGTACTGAGGCTTTTTGATTTCTAGCTTATACTCTCTGCTCTTACTGCTGCCAGTTGGCCATGGGCCACCACCTCTCTGAACTTTCCTCCTAACGCCTCTTTTTTTTCCCCCTTATAACTCTTTCTTCTGTATTTTTAATTGGCTGCAGGATTTTGGAATTCCTCTTAGCTTGTCCTGGAGACACAAGATTCCTTCCATACACCATCCTCTTTTCTAGCAATCTTATTATTTTTTCTTATTTACAATATAATGCTCAAAGGTCTTTTGAATCCTGTCCCAAGGCTTCCTCTCAGCTAAGATCTTTCTATATATACCTGCCTACCCCCTACATCTCCATGGGAGATTATGAATTGTTTAATATACTCCTCCAATTTTAAGGAATCCGTTTCTCTGTCTGAGTATTCATATAATAACGTGGACATGTGACTGTCTACACTCATTTGACCTTAAAATTCTCCTCTCTAAGTTGCTAGCCCCAGGTAGGGATAAAGTGGTAATATACTGCCTGGTCTGTGCCCACTCAGGAATGCCAGTTTGTTGGGTGAAAAACTCAGTCCACACCAATTTAACAAGTTTAATCAATTTCAAAGTATTATTATGACAATTTTAGGACAATATACTACCACCGTAATTAAAATATAATATGTAAGTGCATAAGTGAAACAGGTAAAGCAGAAAAGGGAAGTGATCAGTTACCTTATCCTGGGGTGAAGGTAGGCTGTTTATTTCATCAGCCGGTATGGATTGATTCGATTGTGTGTGAGGGTGGGGGCGATGGGGCCTGTGTTGCTCCTATTATTCTTCACAGTTCATACCATGCCACCCTCATTTCTGCCCTGCTGCTGGCAGTGGTGCTGCCTTCAGTGCTGGGGGCCCACGCAGTAGCCACCGCCCTCTGGACCATCCAGGTCTGTAGGCAGCGCAGCAGTAAGTGTGGCAATACCATGACCCCACTACAATAGCCAGATTTCTCAGGAGAGACCAGATTTCACTGTCTGTGATGCATTTTAATGGCCAATGAATTTGGTAGGGCCCTACATATAAAGATATAAAACTTGATGTACTTAGATCTGCTTATGCGGTGTCTTCACTGCAGTAAGTCGACAGCTGATGCTCTCCCGTCAACTCCGCTTTGCACTCCTCATTCTGGTGGAGTACTGGAGTTGATGGGAGAGCACTCAACTGTTGATTTATCGTGTCTATACTATACTAGACACGATAAATCGACCCCGCTGGATTGATCACTGCCCGCCGATCCAGCGGGTAGTGTAGACAAGCCCTCAGAGCCCTCCCCAATCTTTATTTAGTCCCATCACTGGCCATTGGAGATATTTGCTAGCAGCAGTCGCAGATTGGCTACATCCCATTGTAGGCAATATCATCATACCAACCCCTCCATAAACTAATCAAGCTTAGCTCCATAAACTAATCAAGCTTGAAGCCAGTTAGGGTTTTTTTGCCCCCACTACTCCCCTGTTCAGATGTCTCCTTTTTTTCTTAATGTATCTACTTTGTGGTCTGGCGTACATACCCCTGACATTTTGGATCTAGGGTACTTTGTTCTCCTCAAGACTCCTGTTATTCAATTTTTAACAAACGTGTAGTTAAGACACACTGACAGTTTAGAACATTTGTTCTAATAAACAGCACATTATGTTGAATTTAGTAACTAATTTTTCCATTCTCAATAAAGGTTCCATAGCTTATTATTCTTAAAGCCTGCCAAAGATTTGGTTCACTTAATGACAGGCTTTAACTTAATAACAGGTCCTTCATCCTAATGGCTAACATGTTTAGGCCTGGCCTTAGCTCTCACTCAATATATGTAATCAGTCTGACCCTAACTCAATATTTTGATTCTCCAACAGTGGCTCTAGTTTCCAACTGCTTGTTTTAAAATGTATAAACTGTATTTACTTCTTTTCATAATAACAGAAACAGATAAAACATAGGGGAGTCATTACAGAGCATCCACAAAAATCCAAACAATATTTGTGTGGATATGGCAAAGAGGATAAAGAGAGTGGAAATTAGCAACATCTAAGGACTCTACTAGCATTAAAACATTTTATAAAATTGTTAAAGTTACTATTTAAAATGTAAAGAAATAACTGAAAACAGGGAAAAATAATGCAACAATTTAATGCTGAAAGGGCAAAACATTTTATGGGCACTGGAAAATAATAAACAATATAGTAAAAGAATGAACAGTTTGCTGAATAGTCTAAAAAACTTACTAGTGTATTAATTAAGAAGGATTTTAGTTCATTATGGGTTTTAACTCTAGAAAGAATGAAATGTGGAACTATTTGTCCAGTGTATTTTGGTTTCTTTACAGCCATTTTCTTTACTATTATGCACAAAAATGTACTCTAAAAGAACATTGTTAAAGTTGCAAAGTCAAGCACACAAAAGTTAGGAAATGCCAGAATTAAGATTGTCTGTGCTACCTTAATTTGCCCCCTTTGTATGTATGGATTATGATAACAGTCTGATCACATACTAATTTTTCCACAGTGCACAGCATGGACAGTGTTCACTGAATAAGCAGCTATTCACTATGTTGTTTTATCTTCGCTGTTCAATGTGTGACTCTAGACCTTGTTTACTGCACACTGTTCAAACCATGCCTTGAAGACAGAATTATTAATTTATTCATGGGCTTTTGTATAGCATTTATCAATATAGTATCTGAGCACTTAACAAACATTAATTAATCTGTACAGCACCACTGTGAGATGAGGGGTGGGATTATCCCCATTTTACAGATGGGGATCTGAGGCACAGAGAGATTAAGTTAAAAATATCCATTAATTTGGGTGCCCAATTTATGATACCAGAAAGAGGTGGGGAGAAGGTCAGTTTGTATCCCCTTTTCCCTAAATTAGCAAGCAGATCTGTCTAACCATGGAGGGAAGCAAAAGCTACATACCTGCCATTATGTACCTAAAAGCCCTGGAACAATGCCGCCTTTCGCTCCCCCCACCCCGGCCGCCCCAGTCTGTGCAGCTCCACTCTTTCTCCAAAGCAGGGTTATAGTTCAATGATCCAACTTAGCCTACTGACTGTAAACTTTTTGGAGCATGGACTGTGTTTTCCTTCACACAATGCCAGGTATATGGTCAGTATGTAAATGATAAATTAAAGGTTTTTATATTAAATCCTACCTTTGCAAATAAAAGCTGGATATTGTAGAAATCAGAGGTCAAAAAATGTGTGTGTGTATTATACATGTTAAGCTGTATCACTTACAAGTGTGATCAGAATTTAATTTCGCTTTAAGCAGAGTGAAAACTGCTTTGTGCTAAATGAAGCATGCAGCTCCATATATATTAAATGGGGACATCTCAGGCTGCAAGTATATATAAATTGCAAGTTCATCACTCTCTCCTGGCTCTTCCTTTCAGGAGCTCAGAAATTCACTCTCCCACCTGCCCGAAATAATAAAAAGTCACAACAAAGAACATATCATGTGGGAGAATTACAGTCTCTAGACAGATATCTACTAAAATAATGGAATGAATTAGAGTTATTTATGAATGGCTAGAAACTATGGATAATTTCTCACCTGCACAGGTCTTATAATATAAAAGCATACCATCTGCTTCGAAAAGTGAGTGAACAGCTTGGCAAAGGGTATATCTCATTTATCTCATCTCAGCATTGTTTTGAACAAAATCAATTGAAATGTGTCCTTCTTTCCACATAACTCAGAAGATTTAAAAGTCATGTCTTTTTTCAATCTCTTCTGCTCATGTAGCCTAACAACCATTGAGTTACTTATCATCCATATTGAGTTACTTATCATCCATTTATTACTTGTCTGTTTAGACTCAGTCTTCTTTTTACAACAAAATAAAATCTTTTGTTGGTTTAGCTCAGATATATGCTATGTACCTGACTGTGTACAGAATAAACAAGTGGTGGCATTTGGTAGCGTCATTCCTCAAACCGGAATGAACTGGATGCTTTCCTTAATCAATCAGAATGAATAATGTGGATATGCCTCGCAGTGACTAAAATCAGTGCTGCCAGCATGGCACCACATGATTTCATCTTCCTAACCAGACTAGCAAAATGCTTCACCTCTCTTACATCTGACAACTTTATTTTCACATGTTCAATTTAGCAAACCTCAAAAGGAATTCTAAAAGCTTGCCTGTCTCATAAAATGTTTACTAGATCTCTCTACAGGAAGAGTGCTCCACTACAGTGCTCCATAATAATGGGAAATAAAGTGGACAAGTAAACCAGAGTTACTAGGGTAAACAGTCATATTCACCAAAGATTGCTTATAGGCATACATGATACAAGGAAGAACGTATTCAGCCACTTTATTTTATATTCAATTTAAAACAAGTGCTTATTGTTGGAAAAGAACAATAAACCACCTTGTTATCCAGGGCTGGCATTTGTTTAAGTCTGATTTTAAAGTAAAATATGCTCTGATCAAATATTATATTTTACCTCAGCTTTTATTCTAATTTAACTTCAAATGGAACTACTTACTATGCTAGGGAGGAGAGATTTTTCTAGTGGAAAGCTGAAGGACTAATTACCAGCCATAACCCATTTTAAGTGTGTGTGAAAATACAGAAAAGAATAATGTTTTTGTATTAAAGAATCATTTATAAATAGTTCATAAAAGATAAATAAATTACAAGTATATGTTATAAGCATGTAACAGGCATGAGCAGCATATATTATAGATGTTCTAAGATACATCAATAAAAGGTGGTACATAAGGTTAAAAACTTATTTGCAATATATTGACACTATAACAATTGATTGACCATTTTATAACACATATTAATAATTTATTTACTCTTTATAAACAATATAAGATGATATAAGATGTGAGCAATATTGGTAATACTAATACCTACCTATGCCATGTTATTCATTCATAGGGTTCAAAGAGGTCTTAAGTACAGTAGCTGGAAGTACCCAGTGATATTGAGCTGGTACACAAAGTGGCTAAGCAATAATTAATAAAGACAGGGTTCTGTTGTAGGGTGGCTGCTATAAGCTTCTTTATTCCTAAATGCTATTAACATAGTACTTACCACTTAGACAGCATTTCTTCACATTTATAGCCCCACTATTATAATTACCTAAGCAAAGTCATGATTTTAAGGTGTGGTCTTTTAAGTTATATGGAGAATCAACTCCTTTGTTTCCCTCTTATTGAGATTACCTCAGTCATAGTTATGGCTACATTGCTATAGATGTACACAGCATTTTACAGCACTCAATACATGCATGAAACCAGGAAAACCAAGACTCTTTCAACTGAAGTTCACAAAGTAAGTTCACAACCCAAAGCCCATTGAAGCTGATGGAAAAGAAAAAGAATTACTCAAGGAAGAATGGTTTCAGAGTAGCAGCCGTGTTAGTCTGTATTTGCAAAAAGAAAAGGAGTACTTGTGGCACCTTAGAGACTAACAAATCTATTTGAGCATAAGTTTTCATGAGCTACAGCTCACTTCATCAGATGCATTCAGTGGAAAATACAGTGGGGAGATTTATATGCATAGAAAACATGAAACAATGGGTGTTACCATACACATTGTAACAAGAAAATGGTCAGCTATTACCAGCAGGAGAGTGGGATGGGGGGGAAACCTTTTGTAGTGATAATCAAGGTGGGCCATTTCCAGCAGTTGACAAGAACGTCTGAGGAACAGTGGAGGGTGGAGGTGGGGAATAAACATGGGGAAATAGTTTTACTTTGTGTAATGACCCATCCATTCCCAGTCTGTATTCAAGTCTAAGTTAATTGTATCCAGTTTGCAAATTAATTCCAATTCAGCAGTCTCTCGTTGGAGTCTGTTTTTGAAGTTATTTTTGTTGAAGAATTGCAACTTTTAAGTCTGTAATCGAGTGACCAAAGAGCTTGAAGTGTTCTCCGACTGCTTTTTGAATGTTATAATTCTTGACACCTGATTTGTGTCCATTTATTCTTTTACGTAGAGACTGTCCAGTTTGACCAATGTACATGGCAGAGGGGCATTGCTGGCACATGATGGCATATACCACATTGGTAGATGTGCAGGTGAACGAGCCTCTGATAGTGTGGCTGATGTGATTAAGCCCTATGATGGTGTCCCCTGAATAGATATATGGACAGAGTTGGCAACGGGCTTTGTTGCAAGGATAGGTTCCTGGGTTAGTGGTTCTGTTGTGTGGTGTGTGGTTGCTGGTGAGTATTTGCTTCAGGTTGGGGGGCTGTCTGTAAACAAGGACTAGCCTGTCTCCCAAGATCTGTGAGAGTGATGGGTCGTCCTTCAGGATAGGTTGTAGATCCTTGATGATGCGTTGGAGAGGTTTTAGTTGGGGGCTGAAGGTGATGACTAGTGGCGTTCTGTTCTTTTCTTTGTTGGGCCTGTCCTGTAGTAGGTGACTTCTGGGTACTCTTCTGGCTATGTCAATCTGTTTCTTCACTTCAGTAGGTGGGTATTGTAGTTGTAAGAATGCATGATAGAGATCTTGTAGGTTTTTGTCTCTGTCTGAGGAGTTGGAGCAAATGCGGTTGTATCGTAGAGCTTGGCTGTAGACAATGGATCATGTGCTGTGGTCTGGATGAAAGCTGGAGGCATGTAGGTAGGAATAGCAGTCAGTAGGTTTCCGATATAGGGTGGTGTTTATGTGACCATCGCGTATTAGCACCGTAGTGTCCAGGAAGTGGATCTCTTGTGTGGACTGGTCCAGGCTGAGGTTGATGGTGGGATGGAAATTGTTGAAATCCTGGTGGAATTCCTCAAGGGCTTCTTTTCCATGGGTCCAGATGATGAAGATGTCATCAATGTAGCGCAAGTAGAGTAGGGGCATTAGGAGACGAGAGCTGAGGAAGCGTTGGTCTAAGTCAGCCATAAAAATGTTGCAAAATGAGAAGGAGTACTTGTGGCACCTTAGAGACTAACAAATTTATTTGAGCATAAGCTTTTGTGAGCTACAGTACTCCTTTTCTTTTTGTGAATACAGACTAACACGGCTGCTACTCTGAAACCTGTCATAAAAATGTTGGCATACTGTGGGGCCATGCGGATACCCATAGCTGATTTGTCCCCAAATGTGAAATAGTTATGGGTGATGACAAAGTCACAAAGATCAGCCACCAGGTTTGCCGTGACATTGAGGATACTGTTCCTGATGGCTTGTAGTCCATCTTTGTGTGGAATGTTGGTGTAGAGGGCTTCTACATCCATAATGGCTAGGATGGTGTTTTTAGGAAGATCACCAATGGACTGTAGTTTCCTCAGGAAGTCAGTGGTGTCTCGAAGATAGCTGGGAGTGCTGGTAACGTAGGGCCTGAGGAGGGAGTCTACATAGCCAGACAATCCTGCTGTCAGGGTGCCAATGCCTGAGATGATGGGGCGTCCAGGATTTCCATGTTTATGGATCTTGGGTAGCAGATAGAATACCCCAGGTCGGGGTTCCAGGGGTGTGTCTTGTTCTTGTGCTTTTTCAGGGAGTTTCTTGAGCAAATAGTGTAGTTTCTTTTGGTAATCCTCAGTGGGATCAGAGGGTAATGGCTTGTAGAAAGTGGTGTTGGAGAGCTGCCTATCAGCCTCTTGTTCATATTCCAACCTATTCATGATGTCAACAGCACCTCCTTTGTCAGCCTTTTTGATTATGATGTCAGAGTTGTTTCTGAGGCTGTGGATGGCATTGTGCTATTTCTCCATGTTTATTCCCCGCCTCCACCCCCCACTGTTCCTCAGACTTTCTTGTCAACTGCTGGAAATGGCCCACCTTGATTCTCACTAAAAAAGGTTTTTTCCCCCTCCGCTCTCCTGCTGGTAATAGCTCACCTTAAGTGATCACTCTCTTGTTACATTGTGTATGGTAACACCCATTTTTTCATGTTCTCTATGTATATAAATCTCCCCACTGTATTTTCCACTGAATGCATCCGATGAAGTGAGCTGTAGCTCACGAAAGCTTATGCTCAAATAAATTTGTTAGTTTCTAAGTTGCCACAAGTACTCCTTTTCTTCAAGGAAGAATGCCTACCCAAAACCAGATTTAATCATTCATTTTATATTGGAGAGTAGATATTTTGTTCTGCAAATGAACTCATTTGCATTTGCATTCTGCAAATGAACTAGAATCTGATCTTATTTACTGAATAATATATCTGGAATAATTTATGTCAGTGGAGTTGACCTGGCTTTGTCTATCCCCAAAATAAGAGATGACTGGATTGAGTTGCACCGTCTCCAGCAGAAGAATTAAACTCCATGTTGTGTGTGAGGGGTGGGAAGTGGGCTATTTGGTTTGCTGCTGAAGGTTGACTAAACACTGATTGAGGGCACCAGATCACTGTCTCTTTTCCCAGAAAAAGACAATATATGTATAGTGAGCTGGGGAGCACGTCATCAGAGGCCTGGTAAGAGAATTTGTATGGATTTGAGACTAGAACTAATCAAAAGATGGGGAAAAACCCCCCCACATTTTCTGAAAATTTAAAAATATTTTTTTCTGCAGGTTTCAACAAGGAATGCTTTTTCTTTCATACACATTTGCTCACATATATATGGGTTTTTTCAATTTTTTTTTCAATTTGGTTTTTCTTCCCTCTCCTCACTCTTCTGTTCCTTTTTTCCATTTTTTCCCCCTTTTCCTGTTTGACCTTGAAAAAAGGGAGGGTAGGAGGAATGAGAAACAGGGAACAAAAAGCAAATGATAAACCAAATGAAGAAAAACTGAAAACAAAAAAAACTACATTTTTTCAATCAGATTTTTTTTAACAGCCATTTTATTCAAAAGTTTTTTTGTTCAAAATTTTCAACCAGCTCTACTTGGAAGGTGGGGGGCACATATGTGTGTTCTTATGTGTGTGTGTAGTGGTCACTGAGTCTCAAAGTCTTCAGATACAGTATAATTTTGGATAATTATCTCAAGCAAACTACTAAAGCTAGAGGTAAAGAGAATTTGAGATAGTGGTATTAGTGGCAAACAGCTTGAAAATTCAAGCTGAAGAGACAATCACAGCAAAGAGAGTAGCCAGCCTATGGAGATTTTCATGTTTGCACTTCAATAACTCTGAAATAACTGCACAGGAATTATACATATTGCTGTACTATGACTGGCTAATAAAGGCTGCGAGCCAGAAATCAGGGAGTCACACAGTGAGAAATAATTGAACAGAGATTACACAAATTAGACACCCAGAGCCAGAGCGTAAAGTATTCCATGAATGAGAAACTATACAAGTATGAATCAGTAACTATACAGGATCCCTGCCCACTGACTCCTTGATTCCATTTGAGTATCATTGAAAAATAAACACACATAGAATTATTTTATTGGTTTGCTTATTTCATGTTACGCATCATCTTTTAATACAGCAAAACATAAAACACAATACATGTTCAGATTTGCTGTTGGTTTCTAATTTGGCAATTGGAATGCAAATTTTCTTCCTACACAATACATGAAGAAGTAAAACACACCCCAAAACACATACCAAGCAAAAAACTATAATTGATTGTCAGTACCACATCTTGTCTTACATTTTATTTCTGTGTGATCTCATATAGGCAGCTATGTATCAGCAGACAAATATACTTTCTAACATTGAAATTCAATGATGCAGATAATAGAGAACCAGAATCTCTTTGTAGAATATGCACTGTCCTCATTGTTAGGCCCAGATGTTTGTAACAACTAGTAAACTGTATTATAACAACAACAACCAAAACCACATGAAGGAAAGGTCTGTTTAGCTAGATTTATTAGGCAAAATCTTTAATATGCCATATGGCAGGTTAGCTCTTCCCGGAAGCACAACTATGTGAATTAATGTTCTGAGGCGTGCTGACCAGCACCACCAGAGAAATTGATGCCTTCCCGGGGAAAAAAGTGCTTTCAGTAGAATTTTTCACTAGTGTCACTTATGATACATTTCCAGGTAGTCCATTATGTCCCAATATGTTTTCAATCAAACCAGTGATCTCCATTTAGCACAATGTTTAGAGGAATCTCTAGGTATTTTGGTTACAAGAAAGAGAGGACATTTATAAGATTCGTCATGTTATCTAACAAAGTTTACTTTTATCAGAATACTTCATGAAGGAAATCCAAACAAAAGGATTTGCAAAGGTTTTGAGGGCCATTATTCAAGTAAATGGAAACAAGGCACAGAATACATTGTTTAGACAGCTTAGCAGATATTTTTCTTCTTTTGGAAAATAACTGTATATGGAAGTCCTTTAACCATTAAAATGTTGTGGCACTGAAGAATAAATGCTTTTATTGGAATGATTTAAATCAGCCTTGTACTTCCTTTTCATTAACTGACTGCAGCATATTATAGTTGTTTTTAAAGGAGTTGGGGAATATGAGCTGTAATACACACACTAAATGCAACCTTGAAAATATAAAATATAGACCCACACTCTCTGTACAAAATGCTAGAATTGATATTGTATTATTTAAATAGCTTTTTTATTATTTCTTTTTTGCTCAGTGGCATATTGCTTGACAAGTTGCAATAGCACCCAACTAGTGAATGTACAGAGGAAGGAGATGTTTAAAGGATGCCAACGCATGGACAATAAGGGCCTGATCCTGAACCACTGAAGGCAGTGTGAGCAAGATCAGGGTGTAGAACTCTTCCTTAGTAAGACAACAATGGAACCTTTGATCACCTTTTCCTGTAAAATTCATTAGCTTCAAGTTCAGGGAAACATTTTTTTCACATAGTGCACATTCAGCCTTTGGAATTCATTGTCACATAATATGACTGAAGCCAAGAGTTTAGCAGGCTTAAAAAAGTGGTTTAGAACTTTACATGGATAAGAACATCCAGAGCTGAAGTAGCGAAAAGTTGTTATTAAAAAAAAAAACCAAAAAAAACCCCCAAAGAGTTTTTGAAAGGATATAAACGCCAGGCTTCAAGGCATAAGCCAACCAGTATCCAGTGCAGGGGTAAGGTTGGGAAGAAATTTCCCACTGCGTCAGGTTAACTCTATAATGGCTTCCTTCAAATTTGTTTTGCAACTTCCATTGAGTTACAATGACATCTAGTACATTCAAGACTTCAATAACACTACACTGATTTCCTCCAGCTGAGGACCTGAGTGCTTTTTCCTTCATATTTGGTTTGATTTCTGGCTCAGCTTTCCTAAGCTTCAGTTTACATAGAAACATTGGAATGGCCATGCTGGATTAGACTAGTGGTCCATCTAGTCCAGTATGCTGTCTTCAGTGTTTCAGAAGAAGGGGCAAGAAATCCTGCGGTAGGCAAATGTGGGATGACTTCTGCACTAGGATATAACAAATGTGCCATGTTTCTATGGAAATCATGAACTAAATATTCAAACCAGGGTGCCTAATGTTAGACACCTACATACATGTTTAGACAACATTAACTTGTTTGGCACTTAAGCTTGTGAATTTAGGTGCTCAGCTTTTAGGCACCCAAGTCTCAGCATTTTGTTCCTAATTCCAATAAGAAAAAAAATATTTTTTCACTTAAACTACAGTGCTTGCAAAATGTTTTAAAAGCAAACATTTTTGGAGACTATTCAATGTAATGCAATGGACAACATGGAAAGTCTTCAGTCAGTTTTAAATTATTTTAGCAAAAAATAAAAAAATATTATTCAATGCAGCCATTATAAAACTTGTCCCATTATAAAAGTTATTTTTTATTTTAGTTATACTCTTGTCTTTTTAATAAGGGCCACTTCATCAGTAAAGGCAACAGTGCTTGTTAGAAAACATGGCCAACAAAAACAAATATACCATTTACCCTTTGAGCATTATTAGCAGATATTTGAGTAGCAATATTTGCGGAAAGGCTGTGGTGTTTGCCAGTTGGCAGGCCATTAGCTCTTCTTTCCTTTCAGCAACTAAACAACAATTGACTTGGAAATCTTAAAGTTAGATTGCTTATTACCATTAAGCTCCTTTACTGTTTATTGGTTCATTGCCCCAGAAAAAAAACAAATCTTTAAAACTCTATATTTTACAAAGGATTAACTTTCTTATATTTCAATTATACATAATTAATTGCAAATTATAATAACCATGACTCATAAACACTTCAAATTATGACACATCTTAGCATTTCTTTTCATAGCAATTGATATTTCCCTAGAAATAATTCTATTTGGGCTTATGAGTTAATGAATGAAGAAAAATAACTACTAAATTAGAGGTAATATAGACTCACTGTTAGATTTGCCATTGGCAAACAGTACTTCCAATATTGACAGCAGGCTCATGAGCCTATGCATAGCACATCTGTGATAATGAATCATATTCCCAAGGCAAAATGTACATTATAGTCTTGCATTCAAGTAGAAAATTTAGAAACAAAAATATTTATTTTTTCCCATTTTTTTTCTGTGTTTTGTTAAACATGGTGAAAATGGAGGTTGTTCAACATGTTTTTCAGATAATTTCCTAATCTTACATATCTGTTTAAACAGTTAAAAGGAACAAAGAATTCATTATTCATTTAAATGGATGGCTAATTTAATATTTACTGTCTTGGAAATCAGGGTTATGTTTACTAATTTAATTAGTTCAAATTTGAAAGATCTGAATTGCCATTGTCCTTCTCCTTCAGATCTGGACTATGTCCATCAACATCATTCCACACAAAGATGGACTACAAGCCGTCAGGAACAGTATCCCCGATAATGTCACGGCTAACCTGGTGGCTGAACTTTGTGACTTTGTCCTGACCCATAACTATTTCACATTTGGGGTCAATGTATACCTTCAAATCAGCGGCACTGCAATGGGTACCTGCATGGCCCCACAGTATGCCAACATTTTTATGGCTGACTTAGAACAACGCTTCCTCAGCTCTCGTCCCCTAATGCCCCTACTCTACTTGCGCTACATTGATGACATCTTCATCATCTGGACCCATGGAAAAGAAGCCCTTGAGGAATTCCACCAGGATTTCAATAATTTCCATCCCACCATCAACCTCAGCCTGGACCAGTCCACACAAGAGATCCACTTCCTGGACACTACGGTGCTAATACATGATGGGTCACATAAACACAACCCTATATCGGAAACCTACTGACGGCTATTCCTACCTACATGCCTCTAGCTTTCATCCAGATCATACCACACGATCCATTGTCTACAGCCAAGCTCTACGATATAACCACATTTACTCCAACCCCTCAGACAGAGACAAACACCTACAAGATCTCTATCATGCATTCCTACAACTACAATACCCACCTGCTGAAGTGACGAAACAGATTGACAGAGCCAGAAGAGTACCCAGAAGTCACCTACTACAGGACAGGCCCAACAAAGAAAAGAACAGAACGCCACTAGCCATCACCTTCAGCCCCCAACTAAAACCTCTCCAACGCATCATCAAGGATCTACAACCTATCCTGAAGGACGACCCATCACTCTCACAGATCTTGGGAGACAGGCCAGTCTTGCTTACAGACAGCCCCCCAACCTGAAGCAAATACTCACCAGCAACCACACACCACACAACAGAACCACCAACCCAGGAACCTATCCTTGCAACAAAGCCCGTTGCCAACTCTGTCCACATATCTATTCAGGGGACACCATCATAGGCCTAATCACATCAGCCACACTATCAGAGGCTCGTTCACCTGCGCATCTACCAATGTGATATATGCCATCATGTGCCAGCAATGCCCCTCTGCCATGTACATTGGTCAAACTGAACAGTCTCTACGTAAAAGAATAAATGGACACAAATCAGACATCAAGAATTATAACATTCAAAAACCAGTCAGAGAACACTTCAATCTCTCCGGTCACTCGATTACAGACCTGAGAGTGGCTATCCTTCAACAAAAAAACTTCAAAAACAGACTCCAACGAGAGACTGCTGAATTGGAATTTATTTGCAAACTGGAACAATTAATTTAGGCTTGAATAGAGACTGGGAATGGATGAGTCATTACACAAAGTAAAACTATTTTCCCATGTTATTTCTCCCCCCCACTCCACCCCCCACTGTTCCTCAGATGTTCTTGTTAATGCTGGAAATGGCCTACCTTGCTTGTCACCATGAAAGGTTTTCCTCCTTCCCCCCCCAGTGCTGCTGGTGATGGCTCATCTTAAGTGATCACTCTCCTTATAGTGTGTATGATAAAACCCATTGTTTCATGTTCTCTTTGTGTGTATATAAATCTCCCCACTGTATTTTCCACCAAATGCATTCGATGAAGTGAGCTGTAGCTCACGAAAGCTTATGCTTAAATAAATTTGTTAGTCTGTAAGGTGCCACAAGTACTCCTTTTCTTTTTGCGAACATCATTTGGAAATCACATAAAGGTCTGTCTATATGTTTTACAGCTACTATAATGAATATGAATTAATGTCTGCTGCAATCAAATCCAGATTGTAAAGATGCTAATTGTTAGAGGCAGGACTGAATTATTAAACTTACTTTTCTCCAAGAGATCTTTACACTTCGCTCCTGATGATCATCAGATTGCACAGCATGAGAAAATCTGAAAACCTTTTACCAAATTAATCTCTGCCACCATAACATCTTCTCAATATGCTGTTCTAGCTGTAGGAATGATTTGCAGATGCACATTTCCAAAATACATAGTCAGAATTTAAACAATCCAAACCTCAAATATGGGCCAGCCAGTCATGCAGAACTCTTGTGGTTATAGAGGGTTGGTTCTCCTTGGCCCCGGGGAATGTTTTCCTCTCCCAGTCTGTTTCCTCTTGGAATGCATGTCTCTGTAGATGATCTAAAACTCCCTCCTTTGATATTTGCTGGAATGCATGGACAGCCTCTCTCTTTTGGGTTGAGAAGCTTGTTTAATGTTTTGGTGAATAGTTTCCTCCTCCCTACCCATGGAAGTCTTTATTCTGCTTTTGCCTGGGGGTCAGCCTCATAAGATCATAGTCATATCTGTCTCCTTTCAGACTTTTCTTCCATGAAGGAATGGCTGCCATGAGTTTGTCCCTCCAGACCAGAGCTTCCTGAGAAAAAAACAACTGAGATTGTAACATCCAGAGTCAATGCCAAAATATGTAGTTGCCCATTATGAAGTCTAGCACTGTGCTTTCTGTAGACATTTTGGAACGAAGTCTCATCAGAGGGAGTCACTGTTTCCTTGGGACATTACTGCTATAGCTACCTTAAGAACTGCTACAGGTAGTTTTTGTACGTAGGGATACATTAAAAGCTCTATATCTGTCTGTTTAGCAACTTAGATTTACCAGATCTTTCTCACCTTACTTTAATTACCTCTTCCAGTGCAAAGTGTATCAGATTGAAAAATTCCTTCTTACCTCACCATGGGAATTATTATCTGGGAATATTCTTGTCTCATGTTTCCTTTTGTTTAGAAGAGAATGCCAAGTGTACTCGTTGCCCCTTTCAACATAGTGTTGGAGAAATTGATAAGGAAAGACATTCTTGTCCTGAGATTCTTCCTGTGACCTGATTCTGAGAGATCTCCTTCCTCAGGAGAGAATGTCTTGACCTGAATGATTTGTTCTGCACCTGCTTTCATTCCCTCTTGACCAATTACTCATCTTTGGGTATGGAGATGAGCTGGAAGATTAGCTAGGGGAGTTATATCTTTTCCTAATCATCATCATCTTTGTCTTCTTCCTCTTTGGATTTATATCTTAGAATGTAAGGCTTTCCATTACTAGACAATGGGGAGACTGAACTTAATACATTCTTATTAATTTTACTTTTGGTTTGAACTTTGAATATCCATTGCTTCTAATCTTTGTGTTTTCTTTTCTCTCTTCTTAGGTGGAAGAAGTCAGAGACAGCCTTATTTTATCACTTATCTTGACATTTCTTAAGTCTGGTTGTGGATCTCTCCTTTCAATCATAGGCTTCTCTGAGAGAAGCTAAGAGAAAGGGGTTAATTTGAGAGGGCTTTGCTGATAAGATAGGTAGGGGAATTGAACGAGGTATTGATGTGGGAGGAGGACTGGATACGATAGTATCCCTGGGAACATTAAATTAAAACTCACACTACACAGAGAGGTGTAGTCCAATGGTATGAGCATAGGTCTGGAAACCAGAAACTCTTGAGGCTGATATTGATCCCCTCTATGGCTTTGAGTAAGTTACTTCTAGACTAATTTTCAAATGTGCTGAACAACAGTGAGTTTTATTAATATAAATTGTAGCTAAGGGTGTTCTGAATTTGAAATCAGACACTCATCCAGCATGGACTTTTACCAATCTAACCTGCACTCATATAAATGTAAATTTCCATATACTAGTAGAATGAACACTTAGCAAAAAAGAATTTCAGAAGCTTTCAATTCAAAACCAAATATAAAAGTATTTCAGAAGAAACAGTATAAATTCTGGGCACTGACATGAGGCCTATTTTCGGTAAAAACTCCCACTGAAGTCAGGGTCTATGGGCCACAGAGTCAAACACAGTGTCAGCAAACAAACATGGATTGAGTGTTTTCAATCTGTGAACAACTCTTTCTAGAGAGTGACAACCAAGATTACTTCTTTAGACCAAATCTTATCTAATCACTAAACTCAGTTAGAGAAAATCCTGGTCCCCCATACAAGACCTGGCTAAATGGATTTTGCACAGGGATTAATGTCACTGATGTTTCCTTCCTATTACAGGGGCAGGATGCAGGTAATTTGAACAGTTGATTTGCAGCTGCTGCTACAATTGAAAGGCTATAGTATCCTATGTGGACTTCTGGGATTTTTGCCAGTAGCTCTTTGCAATGTCTAAACTCACTGGTAATTCCTCTCCTATTCCCTCAAATCACCACAGGTCATTTCTCTCTTTCTGTTTCACACACACACACACACACACACGCACAGTATCACAGAGCCAACTGCTGAGGTCTTCTCCTCTTCACTAAAAATGGTGGTTTTGGAATCCTCTCATGTAGCTCAGTTACTTATCCTCCCGACAGCAGGCCTGCAGTGGTTGCATTGCAATAGGGGAGTTCTGCTAGCCCCAGGTTTTTCACTATTAGTTATTTGAATCTGACTGGAGGAGAAAGAAGAGAGGAATCTTTTCATGTATTTGCTAGGCCTCAAAGACAATGATTGGCCTGGCTAGTGGAATTCGGAGTACAGTTTCATTTAGAGATACTTAGTATTGTGCAGATCTACTCTGAGAATGAAACAAATGAGATATAGCCTGCAGGGAACAAAAATAAAGGGCAGAGACAGATCAGCAAGTAAGAATTTTGTTTTTAACCTCACAATTTGAGAGAGCATCCAGCACACATACATCTTGTAGCAAAGGGTAAGGGTTTGATGTAAATCCATTTCAATACAATGCACTATAGATCAGAAATCTCCAAGAGTATTTTATTGAAATCAGCTAGCTCTGTTTGAGAAATGATAATTACTAGCTTTTGTGAAAGTTGCTTTAGAATTTGATAGCTTTATGTGATTTTTATATAAGTCAATTTAGTGCTTGTAAAACTTGTCAGACTGTCATCTCAGGAGTCTGAAATCTTCTATCTAGCCATGGAACAGACAACATCAGAAGCAGCACTGCAGGTTCCCTGACATCACCTTGTCAATGTATTGTACTGCAACCCTATTCTGAGAGGAATCATGGCTAGGGGTGAGAGTAGTTTAGCCTCTGTTTATTCAATTTTTGTCCTCTCTGCTGAAACTCCCAACTAAAGGTATCAAGTGTTACGGCAGGCACTTGACTAAGACCACAATCTCATTTCATACAGTCTAACAAAAAAGCCATCATATGGTAATGACTTTCATTCACTACTAGTCTGGGTGAAGTTGCACAGGCAGCTTAAAGATGAAACATTTTGTATCCCATTTATTAGTCCCCTGCATGAGCCAGTTCCCTTTGTACCATTAGGCCAATTCACTTGTAGTGTAAAGTGTGGTGTAACATGCATGTAAATCAATCCCTCAAGAGGCTATAATCTGTAGGCTGTAGGCATTCAGTGCAATATGTGTCTTCTTGGCCTAGTCGTTGGAGCTGGGGAATAGGGGAGCTCAAAGGAGAAAAGGAAGTATGGTGAAATTCAAACAGCATTCCCTTGGTTACAAACACACCCATATGGGGGGCAGGGGATACCAGGGAGAGTTTAGTCATACCTCAAAATATCTAAATGTATTGCCTCTAAGTCTTTAAATGGCTTAGTGCTCAGGGCAAAACAAAATAGAGCTCCTCAAACCCACCTGCATGAAGCTGCAGGATCAATATCTACTTTATTGGGGCTTTTGGCATGTGGTAAGGGCAACAGAACAGGCATTTGAGGAGAACCAAAATGTATAAAAGATACACTTCATTGTGCATATAAATGCTGCCAAGTATGACACAAATGACATCTGTGAACACCATTAGTGATGCAAACTTTTGTCCTAGCAAAGGTTAGGAAGTTACCAACACATATCAAAAGAAATCACTGCCTAACTAATTTTGGGAAACAAAACTTCAATGTTTCTAAGATTCCTCAACCAACTTCTGTGGCCTTCCCTCAAATGAATCATTATTAATTTTATTGAGGTAGGTTTCAAGACCCCAGTCCAGTTCAGGTTCTCATTTTGCTAGCCCCTATACAGACACATAAGAAGAATCACATATGCTCTAAAGAGAGTATAATCGATTTTGAAACACAGGGCTTGTCTTCACTACCATGGTAAGCTGACCTAAGTTATGCTGCCCCAGCTACATGACTAACATAGCTGGAGTCGATGTAGGTTAGATCGACTTACCCCGGTGACTTTACTGCACTGAGTCAATGGGAATCTCTAGTTGACTTCTCTTACTCTTCTCAGAGAGCTGGAGTACCGGGGTCGACCAGAGAGTGCTCTGCCATCGATTTAGCGGGTCTTCACTAGACCTGATAAATCGATCCCTGCTGCAATGATTGCAGCAGTGTCCATCTCCCCGTAGTGGAGACCAGCCCACAATGCAATAAGCAAGCATAAGACACAACAGGAGGAACTGGGAATGGAGGATGAAGGAAACAGCAAAAAGACCATGCAGTTACATAAGATAGCTATGTACATAAGTTTTTGGTACTTAGTCACCTATCTTTCTACCCATCAGTAGACCAATGACTAGTCCCAGGAGGTAGCTATGCTGGGGTCTAGTTGAGACAAGCTGTAATGTGGGTTAGGTGCTAACACTGAATATAGACCAGTATGTTCACGTGTGGCTAGGACACTTGGTGCTATAAGGGTCATGGATGTAAATAACAGCTGAAATGTTTCTGTTTGCTTCAGAGACATAATTACATTTATGCTTTTAAACTAGGTGTTAATGTTCCAGACAGTGTACAAGATAGCAAGCAGCATGATGGCATGTGTTCTTTCTCACTTAATGTTCCTTGTAGCTCTGCAAGTATCTCTATAGTATCTGACAGAATAGTATGGTATGTGTGAAACAGTCATTGAATGTACGTATTTCTTAATCAACTGAGTGCTCGTTGTGCATCAACATTCAATGAGAAAATTGTAAGATATTTATGTAACTTTTTGATTTATTGTGTTTTGTTTTGCTTTGTTTACTGTCATTTGACACTATGCCACTAAACCTTACTTTTTTACCCTGATCAGTTCTGATCCAAAATTCTGTTATTTAAAGAGGAAGAAATAATGCTAAATCCAAAATGCAAAAAGAATCAAACAGTCTATTGGTGACATTTGCTGGCATATTAACACATGCCTATTCATGTCTGTTTGAACAAGTTCTTGAACATGATTTCTTTTTGTTAGATGGTGTAAATGACATTCATAAACACTATAATTCCAATGGTAACAGAGCTAAGTGAAGATGTTAGTCTCTAACTATTGCTATGTGAGATAATGGAAAAGTAACAAATTCACCCACCAAATGTTATGTTAAAATAAATGTTTAAATTCCAGAGAAGGGCTATAAAAAGGACTAGCTACATGCTGGGTTATGGGGAATGAGACTAAACACTAGTATGGAAAGGAGTAGGGAAGGTGAATGTATGTTAAAAAAATTATATACCTATTACTAGCCAGTTTCTCTAGTTTACCTTTTCTCACACAACAAGAACAAAGGAGACAACTGGTGAAATTAAAAGACCACCAAATTTAAATGGAGACAAGAAAATACCTTTTTATTCAATGTGTAATTTATCTGTGGAACTTACTGCTACAGGGTAAAATTAAGTAGACTTATTTGAAATTCAGCAGTTTCATTTTTGTAGAGGTTCATGCAAGTATTTTTCTTTGATCCCTTGGGGGTGTGAGAGTTTGGCTTTGTGCTTTGGGATTAAATGAACAACAAAATTCAAAGAAAACTTCAGATGAAGCTAGTGCATGTCATATGGATTCACCTGCTAAACCACAGCATTTCACATGGTTTGCTTTTTACACCATAATACAGCCAATTAAATTTGAAACAGGACCCAGCATTGCTCAAAAAAGGCAGTAGCCCCCCAGGAACAGTGCCCAACTTTGTGAACCTTAGTAAACCTTTTAAATAACATGGTTTGAGTTTCAAGTCTAATGAAACATGAAGGCAGATGAATTTTGCATGAATTCCAGTTTTGTTGAAAGTATCTCACACAGCTCTGTTGGGGGTGGCTCTATTTCTTAGCCCAGATCTGTACAGAGCTGTAATTAAAAGGGCTTTTGAGAGCAAAGCCATTACTTTGTATGTACAGTGTATTTCTATAGATTCATCTTACCCACTTTCCCCATATACACAAATTAAACAGCTGGAGTAAACTGTGAATGTTATGGGCTTTTCCTCCCCCTAGAATCTTCTCCTCCTTTCTTCTTTCCATAGATTGGTGTTATTCTCTCCCTTCCCTTCATGGTGTCTGTGACAGCTGAGAACCCATAAGTTGATTCTTAGTGCCATAAACTTCTAGGATTAGCTGTATTTTATACAAGCATGTGTGGGGTCCATCACTGTTAGCATGAGTTGCCCTGTAGGGAAAACAACTCAGAAGGCATTCACTGTGATTAATGAATTCTGATATGTACACACCATGAACTGTCCCATATAATAGCTACCATTCGCAGTGGGGGTCAAAGTGGTCATCAGAGTAGAGAACCATGAGAGGAAAGAAGATATGTGAAGGAATTTGGGTGGGTGAAATCTGGTGGGGATGTATGAAGTTATGTAATCATTTGTGTTGCCTGTAATCACAGTAGAGCTGATCTTTATACCCTGTCCATAAGTAATCATCATTAAGTCCTAAGAGATGCAGTTCTTCTTTAAAATAATATTTATAATCTAAAACCAAGACAAACTGAAGAGAAAGAAAAACACTAAGAAAATAACTATTTTTTGTCTCAATTTCCCAACGGTCTGTCAGACTTTTGTAATGTAGGCAATCATTAATGGAATATGCATTTTTACATGAAAGAAACAACAAAAGAAAAGTTGAGCATAACAGGTGTTCAGGAAAGGGTATCCTATGGAATAACTGATTCCTCCCAAGACAGAATCTGTTTGTTTTTTAATCAGTTTGTGCATTTGCTTCAATTTCCTATGGACTCTATTCAGGTACAGTTATTATATAGCTTTTGAAAGTGCATAAAGCTCACAGGAGGATATAGAACATATTCTATACACTGTCAACCTCTGCAGCAAAAAATCAGTCAGCATATATATGTGTGTTTTTGTGTCTATTTCATAGGATCTCCCAGGAAAAGCTGAGAAAGAGGAAAACACCATTAGAATAATAAGTTATAATAATAATAATAATAATAATAATAATATTTTTCACTGCTATAGGATCTATTTGAAGATATCAAAGCCCTTTAGAAACCTTAATCACTTAACCCTCATAAAACCACATGTTCCAATCTCAGCAACTCCCAGGCCACATGCACCTTTTACTCTATTCTCTGTGTTGTAAAAGCATCCGCAACTCTGCTTAGGCACTTCATTGCCACTTCTACTGAATTAGTGGTATAGTGGTTTAGCCAATGTCTGAATGAGACATACTGACACATTACTTTAACCCATGTAAAGTCAGAATAGATAGCAATTTATGTTCAACCAATACACTTAATTACATTCTGTAGCATGGTCCCTCGTAGGGCAGATTCTTAAAGGAATTCAAGCACCTAAGATGCAGATAGGTGACTAGTCGGATTTTCAAAAGTGCCTAGTGAAAATCCCACTAGGTGCCTATATAATTTTAAAAATCTGGCCCTTGTGTACCTTCACTTATACAAGCTCATTCATTAAAGGTGGACCAGATAACTTTTTAACTGCTAGAGTCCAGAATTCCCCATAACTGCTCCAAACCCTGCACTGTTTTAGGTGTTACTGGTTTTATAAGGTGTTCTAATGAAAACATATAATTTTTGAGGCAAGCCTTGGCAAGCAAATAAATGAGGAACTTATTCCCAAATATTTGGTTGAAATAGGTATTATTTTGTAACTCTACATACATATTTGGTTAATGATTTAGCTTCTTTTGCACCTCTCCAAATCTTTCCATTCATTTTTTTTTAAATGCGAAATGTGAATTTGCTGACATGCTGAAAGTCTCAAACCCAGTCAGATAAATGGACACTTTGAAATGGAAAAATGAATAAATTGTTTGTCTTTTCTTTAAGAGTAATAAATCTAAGGTTGACAATATAAATGTCATACATTTATTCTTGTATGGTACACATAGAATGTTCTGAAATAGATAAATACAATTTGTGATTGTCTGTACTGTCACAAGAAAGAATCTTGATATGTTAAATGTATTAAAAGATGTTATATGGAGAGGGCATAAGGCCAAATTAAGCTCTCAGCCTCACCCTTACCATCCCCCTACTTCAGTAGGGTTTCATGAATGTAAATGAAAGCAGAATTTCACCTATGCACATATTACTAGTACTTTCAGTGTTTTGAAAATACAGTTTAAACATTAAAAATAATGTTTTTACCAATGCATAGCTGCCTATAGCAATCTACTCTTTAAGGTGTGATTGTTCTCTGGAACATGGTTTTGTAAAAATGGCTTCATCGGGTTCTACATGTTCTCTCTTTCCGATTTCCTAATCAAGTATGTTCTGTTTCTAAATTAAAAAAAAAAATTTTGTCTCAGTACCAGGCATGCAAACTTAGTATCGGATCTGAAAGTCAAGCTGGGCTCTTTTTGGCTCACGCATCACCAGTAGGAAGAGTCTGTAATTGGAATTATGTTAATAAAGTGTATTAGATTTGCAAGCAAGAATAGAACCCAGCTCCTTGTTTCAGAGGTACACTGCCTCTCTAGCGGTAGTATAATATAAGTAGTAAAAAACCTTTTTTTTACCATTTTTAGCAGATATGACTCTGAACACACAGTGCAGGATCTGCTGAGTAAGAAGATATTTTTACATAGTGATTTGCAAAGTAAAACTGCACTTTAAAAATAAAACAAAGCGACCATCTAACTCTCAAGAGTTGTTTCTTCTACTTTTTAATCTATACTTCTAAAGTGGTGCTATGGAATTGTTAACATTAAATTTGGCATATTCAGTAAAAAAAGAGTATTATATATTTATCACTACTTGCTATGTGGCTGCGGTTATGATTCATCTTTTATTAGGTGGCATTTGCAAAACACCAACGCTACCTGCTTCCTAAAGAAATAAATGCACCTCAACTTACTACAGCGACTACTCTCAGGAAAGATGACACCTTAAATATTTATTCAAGTGCTAGGAAAACATTGTTGCATGAGAAATAGTGCATTTTAATTCTTTCTTTCAAATGGCAACTCCATTTAAAGGTGATTTTTTAAAAAAAAGTTCAAGAAAAATAGCTGAACTTTTACTAAGTATAAGGGTGTCAGACATTTTGTAAAATGTGTCCCTCTGTTTAAACTTTGTTGTTGTAGTATATTGTGATACAAATAAATAATGCAATTTCCTGTACCCCCTCTTCTTGTCTAAAAATAGCTGCTCCTTAAACCTGTCTCACACCTACTGCTCACTAACTTCTCACTTGTAGTGAGACACTCCAGTATGCACTGTCTAATGGTCTTGATACCCAGTGCTGTAATATATGGATTGTCTACCTACAGGGATGGTATTTTTAGCATCCTCAGTTTAAATTTCACAAGTTACAAAATACAAAAACAGGTTTCAGAGTGGTAGCCATGAAGTGGATTCTAGCCCACGAAAGCTTGTGCGCAAATAAATTTGTTAGTCTCTAAGGTGCCACAAAGACTCCTCATTTGTTTTTTTAAATACAAAAAGATTATTTTAAAAAATCCACTCTGCAAAACCACGAGATATAACTGGGCCTTAGTTTAGCAGGATTCAGAAAAGGGCTGGATGTTTACATGGCAATGGGTAAAATGTTCAAAACTTCCTAAGGGCCCAAACTACTTGAAAATGGATTTCTGAGGTGTTTTTGAAAATTATACCTGCTCCAGTCACAGTAGTAAGGATTAAAAGAGCAGCAACAACCACAGTTTGGAATAGAAAAAGTGCTTCCAGATATAAGTCAGCTTTAAACTAATGGATATTAGTAGAAATCTTTCCCTATGGAGAGGTTATTTCTGAAATGCCTACTCTGGGATTTCTTTCAATTTCCTCTGAAGCATCTGGTATTGGCCATTCTTAGAGACCGTATGCTGGACTAGATGAACAGTAGGCAAACTAAATGTACACATAGGCTGGTATGTCTACTAATAACGCCTGGGCATTCAGCTGCTTTTAGCAATGTTGGGTTGGGTTTTTTTAAACACAGTTTCTGTTTACCTGTATGTTATTTATTTAGGAACCACAATATTTCTATATCTGTCTTTATATTCTATCTATAGTCTAATATAAAATGTATTTTTACAGACTAGGAAGACTTCTAAGTACAGTATGTGCATATAGTTCTCTCTCTCTCTCTCTATATATATATATTTGCAAAGGAAGGAAACAAGATAATATTTTTGAAGACATTCTGGATACAATGGGATCTGAATCAGTCACAATCAAGATAATCAAATATGAACATGTAGTTAATGACTGGTAACAGAACTATACAATACACATTCAGTACTATACAACATTCCAAATTCCATCATCTCCATATGGCATGAGAATGTGCTGTTTTCTCTGGCCAAGATGGAATCATTGTACATACACACCTACAAGTATTGCATAATATCTAATTTTCCTGAAGTATTAAAAGAAACCCCTCGTAAATTAGTTTTATCTGTTTACAATATGTATTTCTTTTTGTCATTAGAACTGTGCAAATGATTTTGGGGTCAAACATTTTGTTGTACCCAAAACAAAATATTCCATTTTGATTTTGAATTTTGAATTTTTTTTTAAAATAAATTTGAAGGAAATTTCAAAACAGGTAGTCAGTCTGAATAAAAAAAATCTAAATGTTTTACTTTGCAAAGGGCAAAATGAAACATTTTGAATTTTGGCATTTGTTTGTTTTTAGACATGAACAATTCACCAAACTAACATAAATTCTTAAAATGTTTCAGTGGTGTGTAACCTTTATTTTTCACAGAAAATAGTTTAGGCTTAAAATTTCACCCATTTACTCATATGATGTGCAAATTCTAGTTTTTAAGTCTTGTAGGGGGCATTTTTCTGTAAACAGAAAGGAGACAGAATTTTCAAGTACAAAAATGCTGAGAAGTTAAATCCGGTTTCTCTTTTTTAAAAGTAGTTCAGAGTTCAGCAAGTTCAACATACTGGTATTATATCTGTAACATAATATTCTGAAAAGAAAGATGATTTTGCTTAATTATACAGGTGTTAAAAAAACCTACAAAATATATTACACAAGCAAACAATTTTGTCAATATCTCGACCTAGGATCAGGCTACCATAAATATGGCTACATTCAATCTCTTATTCCAGGCTTGTGCGGGAGAACAAACAGACTGCAATGAGATGCTTATATCAAGACAGAGCTGCACATTTACCAAAGACTGAGAAGTAATGTTACCACACTAATCAGTGTAAATGTCATATAAGCAACCATTCCTGTACATCCTGCTCCAGTTGTGCCTAAAGTGCTGCCACCGTCTGCTGGATGGATTTGCTTTACGTCACTGAGGTTTGTCTTGTCTGGTATCCCTGCTGAGACAAATAAGAAAATACAGGATGATGCACGCTTTCCCATGACTGGCAACATGATACAGCTAGAACAAATTTAAATATACAGAGCACACAAACTGTCACAGTTTGGTTTCTAATTCTTTATGTTACTGCCAAATTCAAAACTCTGCATAATTGCATCTAGAAACACATGCCACTGTATATGGCAGTTTATCCTTGAAAGTAATCCACAGCCCTACCAGTACTGGACAGAGCAGTTATTATAGAATTATACCTAAACAAATATTCACAGACTGAAATGAATAGTTTGTGAGTCCCAGGAGTACCCAGAAGTCAACTACTCACATCTTAAATTTGAAAGAAGATGGAAATAATTTTATTAGAACTATTATAACTAGAAGTTATGAGGTGTGTGAATCCAGAATTTAGATGAAAAGAAGGTGTAACTGATGGAGAATTTTAGGGCCTCCATTTTCGCATGGAGAAAAATGGACGTCACAACAAAAAGTCACATTCTAAGACAAACTGTAAACAAAGCAGATCCTTATTCAGCTTCTGGTTGAATGTTTCTGAAATTTAGGAACATATATAAGAAGTTTTTTCCCTCCCTGCCAGAATATGAAACAAGGATATTACAGTCATCCATTACACCTCTAGTACGGGTTCAATAATCATAAGTAGAAGGGTCTGGAGACACATTCAGCGATAAGAGCATTGTCATTTGCTTTCCATTTTGTGTGCATACTTCTGGACTAACTGTCTTATCCTATATAATAACCTGTGGCATGCCACTATCAATCAAAATTAACAAGTCTAAATTCAATGTTATTACATGCAATACATATTGACATTGTAATTACACTGAGACTGAAAAAGGCTTCATATAAAGCAAAGTCAATATTTATGTAATTATGTCAATACATATATAATTCAGAAGGTAAGCTCTATTGCACTGGAACAGAGGCATTATAAGGAAGCTTAGCTCTACTGATCTGACATATTGATTCTACAATCTGAGTTCCTGCATTATTATTCATTATTTAGGACTTCTTTCACCCTTCTGCATCATTAGCAAAGATGAATAAACTCACAATTCCATTACATTTTAAGGCTATCATGGTGTATGAATAGTTTCAGGCTAACTACTTTTTATTTTAGTGTTAAAAATACTCCTTTTCTCCTACATGTAGCTTGAAAAGTGCTCTTTGTGAACTTACTGTACATACTAAAATCTCTTTCTTGTAGCTTTGAAAAAATGTGTTAAAGGAAGAGTAGGTGAAAGCCAATCAAGTTGTCTGTAAAACCTGCTAGAATGTCTTTGTCTTCTTTGCTGTTGCACTCAGACAGGAGAATGGACTGCTATTTTGTGTGGATTTATCAATCTATTGTAATTGCTTGGAATTTGTGAAAATTAGCTCCACGAGTACAATGCAAGATGGCAAACAAGGAAAGACAGTAACAACAGGGAGTGAGGGGAAGTAAGTCCTCCTGATCATGCTCACTGTGTAGTCTCCCTGGGAAAAGATCAATAACTCAGTACTTCACTGAATCAGGGTTTAATGGATCACCAAACAGGGTGGATCAAGGCATTTTTCCTTAGGGGTGTGGGAGATGGAAGCAGAAAGCAGATTGTCTGGGTCATTTGTCCAGCTCTAGTGAATTCAGTGGGTCAAATTTTGCTTTCAGCTACACCTGTGCAACTCCATTTAATTCAACCAGGTTGCATGGCTAATAGATAAATTTGGTCCAGTAGATTTATAAGAGAATCTACAGCAAGGGTGTCAAATTTCCAGCCTCTAAGTCACATCAGCCCACGTGATACATTTTTCTAGCCCACATGACGTATTTATATTGTACACAAACTCAGTTTAACACTAAGATAATAATATAGCATTGTCAGTGCACCCCCATTCTCCCTTTAGGTGCAGGGAAATGGTGTTATAGTCCTATTGCTAAGTCCACTTGACCAGCATTAGCCTCAGGGTGGTATAGCCTAGTGGCCAGAGTTAATCAGGCACTGTCTCACAGGGATGTGCAGCCTAATGGCTAGAGTCAATCAGGCTGCCCTCTCTGATGGCCTTGGCCTGATGGCCAAATCAATTGGGCTGCCCTCTGTCGCAGGATCATGTGGCCTGGTGGCCAGAGTCAATATGACTTCCCTCTCTTGCAGGGCTGTGCGGCCTAATGGCCAGAGTCAATATAGCTGCGTCCTCTCACAAGGCTGTGTAGCCTAATTCATCCTCTACAACCAGTCTCCCATTACAAGCCACAGGCATTTGCTCGGGATTGGAATACCACCAAATCCTCTTTTGCCTCTCTCTTGTATAGCTGTTGAACATCCTCAGTGTTTGCCCTCACCTTTCTTTTAATGAATCTGTGCACCAGTTCTTGATTCACTACAAAGGGGCAAGCTCTTGATTTTGTATTCGCCAGTGATTTAGTTTCCTAATCACTCCTTCAAAAAGGAGTAAGTTTTGTATTTGTTCCAAGCTGTTTTTACAGTTACATAGCCATACCTTCTCTCTTTCCTGGATGGGTATTTTATTTTCCTTTTTCCTGGTATTTTGTGCTTGGCATGCTCACTTCTGGCTCATCTGTCCCTCCACCTTCTGGAATGCTGTCCTCAGGTCCCTGATATATGACTCAGTCACATTATCTACCTGGATAGGTGCAGAGGACCATGGCAGTTATTGCTGCCTGCACATCACGTCACAGAGAAGCATGGTTTTGTGGAGTCCAAAAATAATCTCATAAGGAGAATAATGGCTAGCTGAGTACTGACTGATGTTATATGCAATGGTGACAACAGGTGACTTTGAATCCCAGTCTTGCTGATCTTTTCACTGACTGAGACTCTACGCATAAAACCAAGTGAAGTTTATTCTTTCTATTTCCTTATTACTTGGCAGGTGGGCAACACTGAACCTCACCTTAGTTATCTGGCATTGTTGGCAAACCTTGTGCCACAACCATGATTCAAATTCCTTCACCTGATCACTGCAAATGCAGTCTCGTGGGCCAAACTGCAACACTACATGTTTTGTCAATGCATCTCTAACTGTCTCAGTCTTTTTCTCCTTCAGTGGTTGTGATACCACATACTTTGAAAAGATGTCATGTGCTACCAGCAAATACTGATTTACAGCTGGTGTTTCAGGTAGAGGGCATTTCAAGTCAATCTGTATGAACTCCCAGAGCTTACTAGGTTGGGGCATTTCCTCAAAAAGGAGTTCTACCTCTTCTTGTTGGCATTTTCCTTTCTTGACAGGTAAGACTGGAAAGTTCCCAGTCCTTAACATCAGCAGCCAAGCCCAACCAAAAAATCTGTCTGATACCAGCTCAGTGTCTTATCATAACCCAGGCAGCCTGATGCTTTGTTAGCATGAAGACACTCCAGTACCATTCTCTGTAAGCTTGCTGACAAGAGAATCCTGTTACCATAATATTTCAGCAAGTTGTGTGCTGGATCAATGGATAATCATTCCTGAACTGAGTTGACTCTCCACAGACTAGGTTTCCTTTAGTAGATCTGTTGGTGCACCGAATGGAACTCAGGGTCCTTAGATTGTTCTTGATAGATGACCTCACAAGACCTGGCTGAGTTTATTCTCTCTCCCCCAAACCTGGCTGAGAGCAACTTGCACCCACATTTGCTTTCCAGATATATGGTGAACTGTGAATGTATATTCAGACAGATTGTGAATCCATCTCCACAGACATCCTTTGGGTTGTGCTTTGTAAGGAGCCACTTCAGGGCATTGTGGCATGTTTACACTGAATTCTGTGCCTCCACAATAACTAGACTCTCCAGTTCTGTAGCTGAATACTTGGCTTCCCTCTCATTTAACTTGTGATCCCCAAAAGACATCACTCTGTGCCTATCAAGCTCAATTTGTTCAAATGCAAATCTGACAACAACCTTTGATGCATCACAGGTTACCATGAATGGGAAGGATTGATCTGTGAATTTAAGCACAGAATGGTTAAATTCAGTGACTCAAACTTTTTTGTGTTAATCCATCCAGACAATCTTGCTCTTCATTAATTTGTATAACAGCACTGCCTGCTCTGCAAATTTTTTTTTTACAAATCTCCTGTAGAATCCACAGAGGCTGAGAAGCCACTGTACCTTTTCAAGGTTTGTGGGAACCTTCTAGTCTTTTATAATGTTCAATTTCTAGGGTTAGGGTTCCAACCCATCTTTATAAACTATATGTCCTGAAGAAGGTGACGAGACTCCTTGCAAATTAACATTTGTTTCCTGAAACTTTAAACCCTGACTCCTTAAAAAGCTTTAGAATACTTCACACTCCTACCAGATGTCCCTCCCATGTTTTATGGAAACAAATGAAGTCATCTAAATATGTGAGGATGTCTTCAGTTCTCAAAACTTGGATTAGGCCATTTACTAGGCCTCTGAATCATATTTGGTGCATCCATGAGTCTGAAAGGCATTCTGTAGAACTGAAACAGTCCACAGGGTGTCACAAAGGCAGTTTTTTTCTCGATCCTCAAGTGCCACTTTAATTAGATAGTATCCAGATACCAATACAAAACTACTAAAATATTCTGCTCCGGACATTTTATCCAATGTGAGGAAGTAGGTACGTATCATGAACTGCCTGTGAATTAAGACTCTATAGTCAACTGCATATCCTCCAGTTTCTGTTAGGTTTTTTTTACAACTACAATTGGGGATGCTTATGGTGAAATACATTGTTCAATCAGGCCACACTCCAGAATGTGATTTTAGCTTCTCTTTCACTGTAACCTGATACAGAAGGGAAATATGACATGGGACCTACCATCCGATGTTGCAACCAATCACACATGCCAAGTTCTTCATTATTCCTAGAGAACACACTAGCACATTGTAAGAGCCTCTGTTCAAAACACTTCTTTTCATTACCTCCTATGCTGCTTCTGCCAAGTCAACCCCTAGATCTTTTTATGACAGGGCTGCTTCACGGTCTTGACCTCTGCCCCTGTGAGAGGCCTTGAGACACTAGCTGCATTGGACACTGTCCCCATCATCTGATTTTTCACTAGCTACATTTCCTGGTCAATCCATTAATTGCTCTTACCCAGAACTCCTCCTTTGGTCCAGCTGGAAACAGAGTTCTGCTAAACAACAAACCTGACTCAATATTGCTAGCTTCAAACATTCGTACAGGTTCACCAAAGCAGTCTTTTATCCTTTGGGGTACTATTGCATGATGATCTGACTTCACCACAACTTAATTCTGAATCACCACAGGGAGCTGTTCCTTCTCTCCCCCTGGAGGTATGGTGGAAGCACCTCTAAGGCCCTAAGAGTTGCTCCCCAGTGTGGAACACAGCTATTGAAAAAGGATATAATAAGCAAATGATATAAAAGCTATATAATCAATTTATTCAAGACTTAACAGTAGTTGAAGAAATTCTGTTTAAAGGTAATAGAGTAGTAATTCTTTTAGGGTTAACAGCAGAGATATTGAAATGCATACATGAAGGATATTTAGTCATAGAAATATGTAAAAACAGAGCAAAATAGGTTCTGATTTTGCCACAAATGAATCCAAACATAGAGGACTATATAAAAGAATGTGGCATATGTCAAAAATATAGAAATGTCATGACCTATGACATTTATTCAAAATAGTCCAAAGTAGTTTTAAGAACATAAGAACAGCCATTACTGGGTCATACCAATGGTCCATCTAGCCCAGTATCCTGTCTTCTGACAGTGATCAATGCCAGGTGCTTAAAAGGCAGTGAATAGAACAGGCAATCATTGAGTGATCCATCCACTGTCATCCATTCCCAGCTTCTAGGATTTATTTGAAAATAAAGGACATGCATATGTTAGAGTTGTTGGTTATTTTTCACATTTTCCTGAAATATCTATTCTAAAAAACACATGTTATTAGTAAAATTAAATCAGTTTTTTCAAGGCATGACATTCCCAATATGGTAATGGCTGATAATGGACCTCAATTTCACAGTCAAGAGTTTAAAGGTTTTGCCATAGCATATGATTTCAAACATATTACATCAAATCCAGGCTATCCACAATCTAATGGGTAAGTAGAAAGTGTTAAAATAGTAAAAAGATTACTAACAAAAGTTGAAGAAATGAGTACTAATTTATATTTGGTGTTACTAAAGTATAGAACATCGCCATTATAACAAGGTTTATCACCTTGTTGTTATTTAACAGAAAAAATTAGAAACATTATGTTTTTTTCCAGGCAGATATAAGGAAAGGAATAAATACAAATATCAGTCAAGTTTGTATCAAAAGAATTAGTTTGCTAGAAGATCACAAACTATCATTTGAAAGTAAATGAGAGTGCATGTCTCTATTATGACACTATAAGACTGAGGTACTATCTCTTTTGTTACAGGGGCTTTCTGAGCCCAGTTCCTATCATTATAGATTAATAAGAACAACTTCAATAACACAGACATTAAATGGTTATTGTGTCAAAGGAGATCTGTTACAGCTGTTAAGGTAATTTATATAGATGAATAAATTTGTGCTAAAAACAAATAAAAGAAAGGAGATATGTTGTTAACTTTGGCTTAAAAAATTAGTAGAATCTTCAGGGGGTGTGAACTGACAGTGGGAGGAGGCTGTTTGTTTTGTTAACTATGTATCTAATAAGGACAGTTATTAAGTAATTAGCAGTGAATTATTATTAAGACAAGTGGATTTACTTGAATATAAAACAATACACCTGGAGTCCACACTTCCTCCTACTCACAGTAGGGGTATCTGAATATTGGCCAGGGACAAGCGAGTTCTATTACATCCAACAAGTTTTTGTGATCCTGGGTGTAATCCACTCCCAACAGTGCTAGAAATATTAGTGAGCACAGAAAAAGTCAATTTATTATGAAGACACCCCAATTTCAGAAGGAGCTAGATTTTTCCTGTTGTCTGCAGTAGGTGATGATTCTACTCCAATTCAACTCCTGCAGTAAAAATTTTATTCCCTCTCAGCACCGGTGTTTAACATGAATCAGATTTACTTCAGATCCTTAGTCCAACACCATTGTGGTTTTCTAGCCACCTATGTCTCCAGACATACAGTAACGAGTATCTGAGCCGCTCTTCACATGGGTCATTCCATCTCCATTGGCCTGTGCATTTGCATTGCCTGCCAAATATCATCTGTCCTGGGGCCCACTCAGGAAAATCTCTTTGGTCCCATGGGACACCTGTGAAAAACTGCACTTGGGCCTCCTCCAATTTTTAGCCACTTCACTAACAATAATTTCTTCAAGTGTTGTGTATATGCTACAAAGGAGTCACCATGAAGCTGGGAATTAATAGCTGATACCTTCAAGGAAACACCAATTTCTTCTTCCACATTTTGAACTCTGCATATAATCTGGTCCATTGATTTATCCAGGAAGTTATGCTTATGGCCCTACCAAATTCACGGTCCATTTGGTAAATTTCACAGTCATAGGATTTTAAAAATAATAAATTTCATGATTTCAGCTATTTATATCTGAAATTTCAGTGTTGTAATTGTAGGGGTCCTGACCCAAAAAGCAGTTGTATGTGTGGGGGGGGTCACAAGGTTATTGTAGGGCAGGGAAGTTGCGGTACTGCTACCCCTACTTCTGCACTGCTGCTGGTGGTGGCGCTGCCTTCAGAGCTGGGCAGCTGGAGAGTGGTGACAGCTAGCTGGGATCCTGGCTCTGAAGGCAGAGCCACCATCAGCAGCAGCACAGAAGTTAGGCTGGCATAGTATGGTATGGCCACCCTTACTTCTGCACTGCTGCCTGCAGAGCTGGACCCTCAGTCAGCAGCCACCACTCTCCGGCTACCCAGCTCTGATGGCACCAGTGCAGAAGTAAGGGTGGCATGGTATGGTATTGCCACCCTTATTTCTGCACTGCTGCTGGTGGGGTGCTGCCTTCAGAGCTGGGGATCCGGTCAACAGCAACTGCTCTCTGGCTGTATAGCTCTGAAAGCAGTGCAGAAGTAAGAGTGGCAATACTCTGACCCCCCCAAATAACTTTGTGACCCCCCCCCCCCGCAACTCCCTTTTGGGTCAGGACCCCTAATTTGAGAAACACTGGTCTCCCCTGTGAAATCTGTAGTATAGAGTAAAAGCACACAAAAGACCAGATTTCACAGTCCGTGAGGTGTTTTTCATGGCCATGAATTTGTTTGCACAAACCCCGACAAAGCAAACCTGCCAAGCTTCATACATTTCTGTGAAAGCTATCTGTGAAAGCCAGCTAGTGGCTGAAGTGGAAAAATATTTTTCTAATTTTTTTTAGTAATAATTAACTAACCAAAGCATGTCACACAGCACTGTGTTACATATTACAGTCAAGTGTCAATACGGTATAGTAGCTTTAAAGGTTTCTATCATCTCCAGCCTCTTTTCAAAGGTTTTGTCTGTGTGTGTATTTAAGGCTTGTGAAAGGTGACAGGACTGACAGCTCTGAAGGCTGAACTGTTCTATTAATCCACAGAACAGGTGCAGCAGCAGGGTAACAACAATCAGTAACATGCCTTAACCCTGACCTGGAAGGGCCAACCGTAGTGACACTTTATGTGTTCATTCAATCCTGAGCCTCTCTGCTGAGATTGCCAACAGCACTGCAGTCAGCACCAATGGCTTTTCTGCTATTACTTGCCTACAGGGAACTGGACCGAGACCACCAAATTCATTTTAAATAGACCTCTCAGCAATAACAACTTTGTTCGCCATTGGCCTTGGCAAATTTGGAGCTGAGCAAGCCTCATTCCCACATTCATAGCAACATCTGCACTCCTACCTCAGACCACTTCACACACCCCACACTCCACTGTCTGCTGTATGCTGAATCACACACACTGGAGGTCAGGAGATTCTTCAAGTTAAAATGAGGTTATCAGGTGTTTTTCCATGTGTTATTTTGGGAGACTCCAATTAGCTTTGAGAAGGAGGAAAAGGAACTCTCCTGGTGTGCAATGCCCTCCCTGCCACATGCTAGAACAACAGTTCTCAAACTGTGCATCAGGACTCCAAAGTGGGTCATGACCCCATTTTAATGGGGTCACAAGGGCTGGTGTTACACTTGCTGGGGCCCGGAGCCAAATAGATAAAATAAAAGGAAAAGAGGGATGGGAGTGAGAAGGGAATGCCACCTGGAGTCAGCACTGTTTCAAGAAAGTCAAGGGAGTCAATTGACACTGCCTAGTGGAACTCTACCTGGATACATGGATATGTAAGGCATAAGAAAATGGTCCCATAGTCAGTAAGAACCAATCCTGTGGCTAAGCTTAGTTTCCAGACTGACAAGAGTCTTCGTGGGGGTGGAGGGGCAAAAGGAGAGGCCCCAAGATAGGACAGATTCTTCTGCTGGGCTAAGAGTATAGTTGGATAGATTAACAATATTGCTGGGTGGGTTACGGGAACCACTGTTGTGGCCCCTTGTGGCATGTAGTAGTTTAGATAGCTTACTGTCCTTTTTCTTTTGTAGAGAAACAAAGTGTGTGTTGTAAATGGCTTGTCTAGTTTTTGTAAAGTCCAGCCATGAGGAAGTTTGTGTGGAAGGTTGGTTCTTTATGAGAGTATCCAGTTTTGAGAGCTCATTCTTAATCTTTCCCTGTTTGCTGTAGAGGATGTTGATCAGGTGGTTCCACAGTTTCTTTGAGAGTGAGTGGCACAAGCTGTCAGCATAGTCTGTGTGGTATGTAGATTGTAATGGATTTTTTACCTTCAGTCCTTTCGAGAGTGGAAATCTGTCAACTTCATGAAAAAACTCGTACAGATACAGACAGACATCATCTTCCTCTCCAAATGCAAACAGATGGACATCATACCGAAAGGACTGAAGGTAAAAAATCCATTACAATCTACATACCACACAGACTATGCTGGCAGCTTGTGCCACACACTCTCAAAGAAACTGCAGAACCACCTGGTCAACATCCTCTACAGCAAACAGGGAAAGATTAAGAATGAGCTCTCTAAACTGGATACTCTCATAAAGAACCAACCTTTCACACAAACTTCCTCGTGGCTGGACTTTACAAAAACTAGACAAGCCATTTACAACATACACTTTGCTTCTCTACAAAAGAAAAAGGACAGTAAGCTATCTAAACTACTACATGCCACAAGGGGCCACAACAGTGGTTCCCGTAACCCACCCAGCAATATTGTTAATCTATCTAACTATACTCTTAGCCCAGCAGAAGAATCTGTCCTATCTCGGGGCCTCTCCTTTTGCCCCTCCACCCCCACGAACATGATACAATTCTGTGGTGACCTAGAATCCTATTTTTGACGTCTCTGACTCAAGGAATATTTCCAACACATCTCTGACCAACATATTAACCCACAGAGACCTTCCTACCAACACTACAAAAAGAAGGATTCTGGGTGGACTCCTCCTGAAGGTCGAAACAGCAGCCTGGACTTCTACATAGAGTGCTTCCGCCGATGTGCACGAGCTGAAATTGGGGAAAAGCAGCATCGCTTGTCCCATAACCTCAGCCATGCAGAACACAATGCCATCCACAGCCTCAGAAACAACTCTGACATCATAATCAAAAAGGTTGACAAAGGAGGTGCTGTCGTCATCATGAATAGGTCGGAGTATGAACAAGAGGCTACTAGGCAGCTCTCCAACACCACTTTCTACAAGCCATTACCCTCTGATCCCACTGAGAGTTACCAAAAGAAACTACAGCATTTGCTCAAGAAACTCCCTGAAAAAGCACAAGAACAAATCCGCACAGACACACCCCTAGAACCCCGACCTGGGGTATTCTATCTGCTACCCAAGATCCATAAACCTGGAAATCCTGGACGCCCCATCATCTCAGGCATTGGCACCCTGACAGCAGGATTGTCTGGCTATGTAGACTCCCTCCTCAGGCCCTACGTTACCAGCACTCCCAGCTATCTTCGAGATACCACTGACTTCCTGAGGAAACTACAGTCCATTGGTGATCTTCCTAAAAACACCATCCTAGCCACTATGGATGTAGAAGCCCTCTACACCAACATTCCACACAAAGATGGACTACAAGCCGTCAGGAACAGTATCCCCGATAATGTCACGGCTAACCTGGTGGCTGAACTTTGTGACTTTGTCCTCACCCATAACTATTTCACATTTGGGGACAATGTATACCTTCAAGTCAGCGGCACTGCGATGGGTACCCGCATGGCCTGACAGTATGCCAACATTTTTATGGCTGACTTAGAACAACGCTTCCTCAGCTCTCGTCTCCTAATGCCCCTACTCTACTTGCGGTACATTGATGACATCATCATAATGGAAAAGAAGCCCTTGAGGAATTCCACCAGGATTTCAACAATTTCCATCCCACCATCAACCTCAGCCTGGACCAGTCCACACAAGAGATCCACTTCCTGGACATTACGGTGCTAATAAGCGATGCTCACATAAACACCACCCTATATCGGAAACCTACTGACGGCTATTCCTATCTACATGTCTCTAGCTTTCATCCAGATCATACCACACGATCCATTGTCTATAGCCAAGCTCTACGATATAACCGCATTTGCTCCAACCCCTCAGACAGAGACAAACACCTACAAGATCTCTATCATGCATTCCTACAACTACAATACCCACCTGCTGAAGTGAAGAAACAGATTGACAGAGCCAGAAGAGTACCCAGAAGTCACCTACTACAGGACAGGCCCAACAAAGAAAAGAACAGAATGCCACTAGCCATCACCTTCAGCCCCCAACTAAAACCTCTCCAACGCATCATCAAGGATCTACAACCTATCCTGAAGGACGACCCATCACTCTCACAGATCTTGGGAGACAGACCAGTCCTTGCTTACAGACAGCCCCCCAACCTGAAGCAAATACTCACCAGCAACCACACACCACATAACAGAACCACCAACCCAGGAACCTATCCTTGCAACAAAGCCCGTTGCCAACTCTGTCCACATATCTATTCAGGGGATACCATCATAGGGCCTAATCACATCAGCCACACTATCAGAGGCTCGTTCACCTGCGCATCTACCAATGTGATATATGCCATCAAGTATCCGAGCGTGTGTTTGCTGGGAGGGCAGGGAGAGAGCCTGAGTGAGTGTCTGATTGGCTGCTAGCCTGCAGGGGGCGGGCATTAGGGTGTCTGTGTGTTTGCGTCAGGGAAGCCTGGCTGTTTGAAAATAGCCAGAGCCTCGCGAACCAGCTGAGCGGCAGCGAACCAGCGGAGCAGCGGGGACAGCAGAGCAGCTCACAGCAGGAGTTTGCCTGGGAGTTCGCCTGGAGTGAGCCCAGTGAGGATTACATCTTGCCAACGTCTCTGAGGAAGCTCATAGTAGGTAGGTGATATGGAAGGGGGGGGTTCAGCTATTGTGACCTGCACTGGATGTGCCATGTTTGTCTTTCTTCCACAGGACAGAAGCGACTTTGTCTGTACAAAGTGCAAGCTGGTCTCCATATTGGAAGAGAAGATTGAAGGTCTGGAGCAACAGGTAACGACCCTGCGTTGTATACGAGAGACTGAGGATTTTCTGGACCAAACTCAGGATAGCCTTCTAGGGGCACAAAGCTCTAAAGATATAGAGCAGGTTGCACAGAGGAGCCAAGAGGCCAGTGAAGAAGCTTGGCAACATGTGACCTCCAGAAGAGGTAAGCGGAATGTCCGGGTTCCAGTAACACAGACACAGGTAACTAACCGCTTTCATGTTCTCTCCACAGGTACCATTGCGGAGAGTGGACCAGATGATATGTCTGGGGGGAGAAAGCAGAAGGAGACCCCGCTGGTTGGGAGGCATGAGATGCGATGTCCTGAGGTTGGGGGTTCCACGACCACCACTCCCAAGAGGAGAAGGCGGGTGGTGGTGGTGGGGGACTCTCTCCTCCGGGGGACTGAGTCATCTATCTGCCGCCCTGACCGGGAAAACCGAGAAGTCTGCTGCTTGCCAGGGGCTAAGATTCGTGATGTGACGGAGAGACTGCCGAGACTCATCAAGCCCTCGGATCGCTACCCCTTCCTGCTTCTCCACGTGGGCACCAATGATACTGCCAAGAATGACCTTGAGCGGATCACTGCGGACTACGTGGCTCTGGGAAGAAGGATAAAGGAGTTGGAGGCGCAAGTGGTGTTCTCGTCCATCCTCCCCGTGGAAGGAAAAGGCCTGGGTAGGGACCGTCGAATCGTGGAGGTCAACGAATGGCTACGCAGGTGGTGTCGGAGAGAAGGCTTTGGATTCTTTGACCATGGGATGGTGTTCCATGAAGGAGGAGTGCTGGGCAGAGACGGGCTCCATCTTACGAAGAGAGGGAAGAACATCTTTGCCAGCAGGCTGGCTAACCTAGTGAGGAGGGCTTTAAACTAGGTTCACCGGGGGAAGGAGACCAAAGCCCTGAGGTAAGTGGGAAAGCGGGATACCGGGAGGAAGCACAGGCAGGAATGTCTGAGAGGGGAGGGCTCCTGCCTCATACTGGGAATGAGGGGCGATCAACAGGTTATCTCAAGTGCTTATATACAAATGCACAAAGCCTTGGAAACAAGCAGGGAGAACTGGAGGTCCTGGTGATGTCAAGGAATTATGACGTGATTGGAATAACAGAGACTTGGTGGGATAACTCACATGACTGGAGTACAGTCATGGATGGTTATAAACTGTTCAGGAAGGACAGGCAGGGCAGAAAAGGTGGGGGAGTAGCACTGTATGTAAGGGAGCAGTATGACTGCTCAGAGCTCCGGTACGAAACTGTGGAAAAACCTGAGTGTCTCTGGATTAAGTTTAGAAGTGTGTGCAACAAGAGTGATGTCATGGTGGGAGTCTGCTATAGACCACCGGACCAGGGGGATGAGGTGGATGAGGCTTTCTTCCGGCAACTCACGGAAGCTACTAGATCGCATGCCCTGATTCTCATGGGTGACTTTAATTTTCCTGATATCTGCTGGGAGAGCAATACAGCGGTGCATAGACAATCCAGGAAGTTTTTGGAAAGCGTAGGGGACAATTTCCTGGTGCAAGTGCTAGGGGAGCCAACTAGGGGGAGCGCTTTTCTCGACCTGCTGCTCACAAACCGGGTAGAATTAGTGGGGGAAGCAAAAGTGGATGGGAATCTGGGAGGCAGTGACCATGAGTTGGTTGAGTTCAGGATCCTGACGCAGGGAAGAAAGGTAAGCAGCAGGATACGGATCCTGGACTTCAGGAAAGCAGACTTTGACTCCCTCAGGGAACAGATGGCCAGGATCCCCTGGGGGACTAACATGAAAGGGAAGGGAGTCCAGGAGAGCTGGCTGTATTTCAAGGAATCCCTGTTGAGGTTACAGGGACAAACCATCCCGATGAGTCGAAAGAATAGTAAATATGGCAGGCGACCAGCTTGGCTTAATGGTGAAATCCTAGCGGATCTTAAACATAAAAAAGAAGCTTACAAGAAGTGGAAGGTTGGACATATGACCAGGGAAGAGTATAAAAATATTGCTCGGGCATGTAGGAAAGATATCAGGAGGGCCAAATCGCACCTGGAGCTGCAGCTAGCAAGAGATGTCAAGAGTAACAAGAAGGGTTTCTTCAGGTATGTTGGCAACAAGAAGAAAGCCAAGGAAAGTGTGGGCCCCTTACTGAATGAGGGAGGCAAGCTAGTGACAGAGGATGTGGAAAAAGCTAATGTACTCAATGCTTTTTTTGCCTCTGTTTTCACTAACAAGGTCAGCTCCCAGACTGCTGTGCTGGGCAACACAAAATGGGGAAGAGATGGCCAGCCCTCTGTAGAGATAGAGGTGGTTAGGGACTATTTAGAAAAGCTGGACGTGCACAAGTCCATGGGGCCGGACGAATTGCATCCGAGAGTGCTGAAGGAATTGGCGGCTGTGATTGCAGAGCCCTTGGCCATTATCTTTGAAAACTCGTGGCGAACGGGGGAAGTCCCGGATGACTGGAAAAAGGCTAATGTAGTGCCCATCTTTAAAAAAGAGAAGAAGGAGGATCCTGGGAACTACAAGCCAGTCAGCCTCACCTCAGTCCCTGGAAAAATCATGGAGCAGGTCCTCAAAGAATCAATCCTGAAGCACTTAGAGGAGAGGAAAGTGATCAGGAACAGTCAGCATGGATTCACCAAGGTAAGGTCATGCCTGACTAATCTAATCGCCTTTTATGATGAGATTACTGGTTCTGTGGATGAAGGGAAAGCAGTGGATGTATTGTTTCTTGACTTTAGCAAAGCTTTTGACACGGTCTCCCACAGCATTCTTGTCAGCAAGTTAAGGAAGTATGGGCTGGATGAATGCACTATAAGGTGGGTAGAAAGCTGGCTAGATTGTCGGGCTCAACGGGTAGTGATCAATGGCTCCATGTCTAGTTGGCAGCCGGTGTCAAGTGGAGTGCCCCAGGGGTCGGTCCTGGGGCCCGTTTTGTTCAATATCTTCATAAATGATCTGGAGGATGGTGTGGATTGCACTCTCAGCAAATTTGCGGATGATACTAAACTGGGAGGAGTGGTAGATACGCTGGAGGGGAGGGATAGGATACAGAAGGACCTAGACAAATTGGAGGATTGGGCCAAAAGAAATCTAATGAGGTTCAATAAGGATAAGTGCAGGGTCCTGCACTTAGGATGGAAGAATCCAATGCACCGCTACAGACTAGGGACTGAATGGCTCGGCAGCAGTTCTGCGGAAAAGGACCTAGGGGTGACAGTGGACGAGAAGCTGGATATGAGTCAGCAGTGTGCCCTTGTTGCCAAGAAGGCCAATGGCATTTTGGGATGTATAAGTAGGGGCATAGCGAGCAGATCGAGGGACGTGATCGTTCCCCTCTATTCGACACTGGTGAGGCCTCATCTGGAGTACTGTGTCCAGTTTTGGGCCCCACACTACAGGAAGGATGTGGATAAATTGGAAAGAGTACAACGAAGGGCAACGAAAATGATTAGGGGTCTAGAGCACATGACTTATGAGGAGAGGCTGAGGGAGCTGGGATTGTTTAGTCTGCAGAAGAGAAGAATGAGGGGGGATTTGATAGCTGCTTTCAACTACCTGAAAGGGGGGTGGCTCTAAAAGAGGATGGCTCTAGACTGTTCTCAATGGTAGCAGATGACAGAACGAGGAGTAATGGTCTCAAGTTGCAATGGGGGAGGTTTAGATTGGATATTAGGAAAAACTTTTTCACTAAGAGGGTGGTGAAACACTGGAATGCGTTACCTAGGGAGGTGGTAGAATCTCCTTCCTTAGAGGTTTTTAAGGTCAGGCTTGACAAAGCCCTGGCTGGGATGATTTAACTGGGACTTGGTCCTGCTTTGAGCAGGGGGTTGGACTAGATGACCTTCTGGGGTCCCTTCCAACCCTGATATTCTATGATTCTATGATTCTATGTGCCATCAATGCCCCTCTGCCATGTACATTGGCCAAACTGGACAGTCTCTACGTAAAAGAATGACTGGACACAAATCAGACGTCAAGAATTATAACATTCAAAAACCAGTTGGAGAACACTTCAATCTCTCTGGTCACTAGATTACAGACCTAAGAGTGGCTATCCTTCAACAAAAAAGCTTCAAAAACAGACTCCAACGAGAGACTGCTGAATTGGAATTAATTTGCAAACTGGATACAATTAACTTAGGCTTGAATAGAGACTGGGAATGGATGAGTCATTACACAAAGTAAAACTATTTCTCCATGTTATTTCTCCCCCCTACCCACCCCCCACTGTTCCTCAGATATTCTTGTTAACTGCTGGAAATAGCCTACCTTGCTTGTCACCCTGAAAGGTTTTCCTCCTTCCCCCCCCCTGCTGCTGGTGATGGCTTATCTTAAGTGATCACTCTCCTTACAGTGTGTATGATAATCCCATTGTTTCATGTTCTCTGTGTGTGTATATCAATCTCCCCTCTGTTTTTTCCAGCTTATGCTCTAATAAAGCTTTTGCTCTAATAAATTTGTTAGTCTCTAAGGTGCCACAAGTACTCCTTTTCTTTTTGCGAATATCAGAGTCAACTCAATAGAGGCAGAATTGCCTCACCAAAAAACTAATTCAAATAAAGGAGTGTTGCATTTTGTTGTGAGATCTGTGGCCATTCAGTGGTGGTCATCAGCAAGTTTCACAGCTGTGCAAAAACTATTCACGAGGTCTCATGACATTTGACGGTAACAATTGAACTGTGGCTGACAGATCAATTCTTCTAGTGGAACATAGCTATTGTGGGCTGCCACAGAGAAGAGGTACCTCAGGTAACCTGGGCCAATCCTGTGGAGATCCTTGAATACTGGAACCAAAAAAGAGAATTTGATTCTCTATTCCCACATAGAGGCAAAGCAGAGAATGGAGCACTGATGTAGTGTTGGTGGCCTACGTCACTGCATATGTGGGCTGCTCCATTCAGGCCCAAACAGAGATTGTCCAGGGCTGGCAGGTTCATTCCTCAATATAATGAATTTCAGGAATCACGCTTAAAGGTCACAAATTAATGGATCATGGCAGCTGGATCAGAGTCCAATAGGAGGGGACTCTTTTGGCCAGTAGTAGAAAAAAGGCATTTTTAGCAGTTGTAGGTATTTACATATCTCTAAATAGTGAGGAGTCCAGAAGGACCACAAGCCTATGGAGTGTCTTCATGACTAGAGGGCAGATTTCCTCCACGGACTTGCACTATAGGGAAAACATTAGAGTACAGATGCAGTGGTAATTTTTTTCAAAGAGGTTCCCTCTCCCCTCCAACATAACCTCCTTATCTTTTCTGGGATTTCTGGTGCTCCTGAGTTGTTAAATTCTATTGGTCAAATCGAGTCATAGAACTTAGAAATAGAATTTTTCCTCCCAGAGCATTTTCTAGTGCTTCATCCAGTCTTCTCTTAAGAAACAGAGCTCTCACCAATTTCCCTTGGGGAAACTATTCCACAGCCAATATAATGTAGCACTCCTTAGTGTGAAGATCCTTAGTGTGATAAGGGTAAGGTCTATTTAGGGACTAATTTGTTTGCTGAACTGTTGTCAGTTTTTGTTCTCTGCCTCTGCAGTAAAATATATGGTTGGCCATGGAGAATACCATTCTGCAGTAAAATTGTTGCTGAATAAACTTTCTGAGAATACAGTTTGTACTTTTCAGAAGGAAATAATTTAGTCTTATTTAAAATCCTCTTTTTTTAGTTTCTCCATTTTAAGGACGATTCTAATAATTTACAAACAGATAGGAACAGATACAAGCACATAAGGAATCAGAAGTTGTAACTAAACAGCCTACGGACAAAGTAATAACATTACTGTTAATGTTAGAATCCAATTAAGCAGACTTTCTAATAACATTAGCTAGGAGAATTCTCCATGGCCAACCATATATTAAGAAATGAAGCCGAACTATCATACTTAATTACATATATTTTCTCAAAGCTGTAGAAATAGAAATGAGAACTAGAGTGTGACCAATGGTCTTAAGATAAGTCTGGCAAATTTTATAAACAGTGAGAACAGCAGATATTAAAATTCAACTCCAATATTTAAAGTTTTATTTCCAAAATCAGAGTAGTTTTTGTTTCACATTATAGATTAATAAATGAATGTATTTCCATTTAGAAAACAAAGCTTTTATGAGTTAATGTAGCAGAATGTCACAAATCATATCTTCACTCTTCTAGGAATTAAAAACAGGTAGACTTGGCTATGTGTACACTGCAGGCTAAGGGTGTGATTCCCCCGCCTGTGTACACATACTCACACTGATTGAGCTAATGCGAGTATGAAAAGACATGTTAATATAGATAGTGGTAGTGGAGGCATGGCTGAGCCATGTCAAGTACATCCCCACTAGTTTCAGGCAGGTTGTACTTAGCATAAAAATTTGTATACAATCAGGGAAATCACACCCTTGGCTAGTAATGTAGACATAGCCCTTGTTTGCTTAAAATGGCTAAAATATACTTTTTGTATGTAATGTAGAAAGCAAAGATTCAGCACAAAGTAAAATATTGTACCTCTGAATCCTTGGGTTTTATTTTCCATACATAGATACAAATCCAACTATCATGCAATTGCTGATAGCTACTATTCAGTTTTGAGCTAAAGTGCTTTGAGATCTACTGGTGAAAAGTTCTCTATAAGAGCTAGGTAGTAGAAGCAGAACTACTACTCTGTCTTCTAACCCAGTATCACTGCAATCCATGTCCATGACAAAAATAATTTCAAAGCTTTGATGCCCCAGAATTAATGCTGTCAGTGGTACTTATTTTAAGTGGTGAAATGCAGCTTTACAGTCCTATTCACTACTGATTAACTTTTGCCCTTTCCCCATTAACCTGTGCAAAGACCTTGCAATCAATGTAAAATCCAGCATAAAACTATGGTAATAGGAACAATGTCCTATAAATCAGCAACTTTTCTGTTGATTGTGGAAGTAAACAAATTCTTCATTGTTAGAATTTTCCTCTCATCAGTAATATTTTCTGTCCTACTGATGAAAAGCCCTATTTAAATTACTGGGCTCTTAAACAATTCACATTGGTTTAAACTCAGTTTTAAACTGGATGCTTTCAGTTTATCAAAAGTCTATCGTAAGAGGTTTACATCCTAATCAACAATTTTGGTATACACCAGAATATCATCTAGGACTGAGAGATGAGCTTGAATAAAACCCCAAGAATAGAAAACACAAACTTTGGGAAAGTTTGGATCTGGGTAGAACCTTGTGGCTTGATGAGTTCATTAATGAAGTTAAAATGTTTTGTAAAGTTTTTTCAAAATTTTCAAAGGTAGCTTCAACATTACACCATTCAAATGGAATTATGTTGAACTTTCACAAACCTTGACCTGCTGTCAATGCAATATTTTGATGTGTTCATTTTGATTTGCCTACATGTACTCTTTACATCAAAGGTAGCAAACCATAGTTTCCCAGGAAAGACCTCTCATGAGTGATTTTTGTGGGCCAGAGGCTAAAGCTCCTGCAAAGTGACTTTGAAATTTGTTATACAATAATCCACCTAAAATCTAGCATGCCTATCTTTTATCATGCAATTTATTTTGTATCCGTTTCTTTCATATAAATGTCTAGTACTCAATTTTCATTTAAGAGATTGGTGACTTTGATGGAATGTTTCAGAATTCAATTTCATTTGTGCCAGACTCAAACACTCTTTCCACCTGTGACAAATGTGGAGGTGTTCAGTAATGAATAGTCATCTGTGTGCCAAAATGTGTTCTATGAATCGGATTTCTGAGGTGGTGTTTCTGAGGTGAATGTTGAGGGAAGAAGCCAGATCCAGCACATAACCCTGCAAACACAAGAACTCTAATTGCAAGTCATTAAGACTGAATGGGTCTAACTGCCAAAAAATGAAACAGTCATCACAAGGGCATTCTCTTTGATGGGCTGGCTGGCTGAGACCTTGTCTACACTACAGAGTTTTGTTGACATATAGCCACTGCTTAATGAAACTGCTGTTGCATGTCCACACTATGCTCCTTGTGTTAGCAGAGTGCAACCATACTAGCAGCTCTTGCATTGACACAGAACAGTTCACTGTGGGTAGCTATCCCACTGTGCAACTGGCCACAGGGTGTTTTGGGAAGGGTTTGCAATGCCTCATGGGGGAGGTACTGTGTCATATGATGCAGGCTTCTCAATACCAGAATAAAAATGGGCATCCTATTAGATTGCCAGCTGCTTTTCAACTGAAGTATATGGGGGAGAGGGGGGAAGGGTATAACAGGGAGTGTGTGTCTTTGGGGGCGGGGAGACAGAGACAGAGTGTGTGTTGGGGAAGAGTGAGTGTATTGGCATGCTGTCTCTTTAATTCAGACAGCAGCCCTAAGCAACCAGTCTTGAGGCAGGAAGAGGGGGATACCCCCTCACACATCAGCCCCTGCCTCCCTCCCTGGCTCTCCACAGCACAGCATTCCCACATCCCCCTCGCCCGCCACTACAACCTCTCTGCAGCAGCAGCCTGCCCTGATGCTGTGTTACTAGTGTGGGGGAGAGCAGGATTCCACATTAATGATTTGCATCTGTCAGAACTTCCTGGAGCTTTGAAAGGGGAGGGATGTGTGCCTTTGTTGCTGAATGCAGGGCAGCCGAGTTCAAATCAGTGTGCAGATCAGCCACAGTGGTCATTGTGGGATACTAAGGGTGGCCAGTTATGGTGACATAACAAATAGCAGCATCTACACTGATGCTTTGTCACTTTAACTTTGCCACAAAAAGTTCTATACCTTTTATTGAGGTGGTTTTGTTTTGTCAATAAAATGGGAACTGTGCTGCCAAAAGTAGCATTGTAGTGGGTACACCTTCACTGTTTTGTTGGCAAAAGCTGCCTTTTTTATGAGAAAACTGCATAGGGCTGACTGGCAAAAAACAGTCTGAGGTAAAAGGAAGACTTCACACCTAGGTCCTGTAACAAAAGCCACTGAGCAATATGGTAATTGAGTCCAAGGATACAAAGGGGGCAGGGGAGGGTTGAGAGAAGAGAGTTTTCCTTGAGACAGAATAGACTGTGGTGCACACTTACTGGAAACAGAGTAGCAGCCGTGTTAGTCTGTATTCGCAAAAAGAAAAGGAGTACCGGTGGCACCTTAGAGACTAACAAATTTATTAGAGCATAAGCTTTCGTGAGCTACAGCTCACTTCATCGGATGCATCCGATGAAGTGAGCTGTAGCTCACGAAAGCTTATGCTCTAATAAATTTGTTAGTCTCTAAGGTGCCACCGGTACTCCTTTTCTACTTACTGGAAAGAAAACAGAGACCAGGCTGGGTCAAAAAAGCTCCTTGGTCTTCATCAAACAATGTAGGTTGTCCCTGTTCTGTTCCTGTAACTAGCTTGTGGTAAAGTGTATATAAACTGTAGAACACGCACGTTTTGAAATAATTTTCTCTAATGATTTGTTCCATTTGCCAATAAACCTACTTTGTTTTAAGAAGCCACTTGGATACTGTATAGCAGTGATCACAGGCTCCCAGAAGGAAGGAATACAGGTGTCCTGGCACACCTGCACAGTAATAGCTGGACAGCATAGACAGGTGTACATTGTACCCAGCTCTTGGTCTAAGAGTGGGCGAATTGTGAAATTCCACCCAAGAGAGGTAAGCAAACAAGGCCTAACCCTTGAGGGGGTACACTTGGAGACACCAGAAAGAGAGCAGAGATGAAGGCAGCTCTGACCATGACACCACCATATATTTAATGTTGTAAACTCTGCCATAGTCTAGAGGATTCCAGAGTGAACATTAATGCTGGAGCAATATTCTTGACTACACAATTGAGCTCTTTGTCTCCTAAGTTTTATATAAAATTTTGAATTAATTCATTATCATTAAACTCATTCTGCACCAGTTCCCACTGGAATGGATCAAGGATGATTATGTGCCATAATGGGAGACTTTAACTTCCCAGAAATAGAGCTAGTCTTCACCACGGGAGATCAACACTGCTGCAATCAATGCAGCAGGGGACAATTTAGTGGGTCTAGTGAAGAGTTAAATCCACTGCTAAATCAATGGCAAAGTGCTCTCTGGTCAACCCCAGTACTTCACCTCTTCGAGAAGAGTAAGGGAAGTCGACTGGAGAAGATCTCCCATCAACACAACGCAGTGAAGACACCGGGATAAGTCGAGCTAAGCTATGTTGAATCCAGTTACGTTATTCACATAGCTGGAGTAGCATAAATTAGGTCGACTTACCTGGTAGCGAAGACAAGCCCATAGATTGCAAAATAAATGCCACTAATACTGGTAGGACCCACTTATTCCTGGGTATGACAGATAAGAACTTTCTTCATGAAATCAGCACCAAACCAACAAGAGGTGATGCAATTTTAGGTTTGGTTTTGGTAAGTAGTTGGGACATTATAGAAGAGCTGGTTGTAGGAAATAAACATAGATTGATTGATAATGAGTTGATTCAGTTTAAATTAAATGGAAGGATAATCAAAACCAGATCATCAAGGATTATTTTTGATTTCACAAAGGCAGACTGGGAAATTAAGGGAATTAGTTAAAGAAGTCAGCTGGACTGAAGCACTCAAGGACTTAAATGCAGAGGAGGCTTGGAATTTCTTCAAATCAACTACACAAAAATTATCTGAAATTTGCAATCCAAACAAGGGGAAAACTCTTGTAGGGAAAGGCTCCAGATCCAGCTGGATGAATAATCACTTTAAAAAGGTTATTAGGAGTCAGCAGTGAACATACAGAGAATGGAAAAACAGGTTGATCAGGAATGAAAGCTACAGAAGTGGCTATAAAATGTAGGAATCAAGTGAGAACTACTAAAAATAAAGCTGAATTAGCTCTTGACAAGGAAATTAAAATAAATAATATGAGGTTTTTTAGTTATATAAATAAAACGAGACTAAGGATGGGTGAGATTGGATCACTATGCAGTGTGGATCGGAAGGAGATTAAAGAAAATCTAGGTATGTGCCAAAAACTAAATGAATACTTTGCCTAGGTTTTCAATAAGGATGATAATATGCAACATGTGCATGAAGTCAGTACAACTGATAGAAATGAGTATCTAGAAATGGAAATTACCACATTGTGGAAGAAAAACTTTAATAGCTTAACTTGCACAAATCCAGTGGAGTCCAGATAATTTCCATCCCTAAATACTGAAAGAACTGGCCCAGGAGATTGCTAGTCCAGTAACAAGGATTTTTAATAAATCTAACTATTAGTGTGTAGGACCATATGACTGGAGAATAGCTAACATCCTATATTTAAGAAAGAGAAAAAAAAGTGATGTGGGCAATTACAGACCGGGTAGTCTGACCTCAGTAGTATGCAAGGTTTTAGAACAAACTGTGAGCAAAAGAATATTTAAATTCAAAGAGGTAAAGTATAAAGATGTAATGCAATATGAGTTTAACAAAGGTAAATCATTCTTGAATAACACAATTTCCTTCACTGAGAAAATAATAGATTTTTTTGATAATGGAAATATAGTAGATATAATATTCTTGGACTTCAGGAAACCATTTGATATGGTACCACATGGGAAATTATTTATTAAATTAGGAAAGATGAGGATCAGTACAAGCATTGTAAGGTGGATAAGGAATTGGCTAAAGAGAAGAAGGCAACAGCTTGTGCTGAAAGTGACTTATCGGACTGGAGAGAGGTGACTAGTGGAGTTCCACAAGGACTGATGTTGGACCAATCTTAGTTAATACTTTTATTAATGACATTAGTGCAAAAATTGGGAGAGTCCCAATGATATTTGATGATACAAAGCTGAGAGGCAGCATCATTACAAAGGACGATCAGAATATCTGGATGACTTTGAAGATGGAAATAGAATGAAATTCAATGTACAAAGTGCAAGGTAATCGACTTAGGGTCAAATAATATGAGTTTCTTCTTCAAGATGGGGGCTTCAGCAGTTGGAAGCAACAGAGGATGAGACACACCTGGGTGGGTGGGTCAGTCACAGGATGATTATGAGCCACCAATGTGATGTGGCTGTGGAAAATGCAAATGTGTTCCTAGCATGTATTAGGCGAGGCATTTCCAGTAGAGAGAAAAGTATTAATGCCACTATATACGGCAATGGTAAGACCTCATCTGGAACACTGTGTACAATTTTGGTCATCCATGTTCAAGAAAAAGTAATTGAAACTGGAACAGGTGCAGAGATGAGCTTCTAGGATGACATGGGGAATGGAGAGCCTCTCTTCTACGAGGAGACTGGAAGAGCTCAGCTTTATTAAACTAGCAAAAAGAAGGCTGAGAAGTGATATGTCTGAACTCTGTACATACATTAGGGAATGTGATGGGGTGTCCACCCTACAGAAGCTCTGGGTGCGTTAATATGGGCCAGAGGGGCAAATTAACTTTATATGCTGCAACTGAAAGGAAGCCAGGGATTGATAAGCACTAATTGCAGATGAAGCCCAGGTGAGGGAGGAGCTGGGATAGGAGTATAAAACCAGTAAGAGAAGGCAGGAAGGAGCTGCTGGGATGTGGTCTGCAGTTGTTCCCTAGACAGAAAAGAAGTTGGCCAGGAACAAGGAGGAAATCCAGGGGAGGAGAAAGCCCTAGGGTCCTGAACTGGACTAGGGAGTTTGGCAAGAGGCTGAGAAAGGTGAAGTAGCCATGGGAAGCAGTGGGATCCCTAGTGATAAACCCAGAGATAGGCAAGGAGATAAACAGGTGAGATAGGAAGGAGCCAAGGGAAACAGCAACAGAATCAGAGTCAGAGCAGACCCAGGTTGGTAGTCATAGGTTCTCTGGACTGGAATTTGGAGTAGTGGGCTACCAGTCACTAGGAAATTGACACTGGACTTAGATTTGGAAAGGAAGAACGCCTGAGACAGCATCTGGATAGTTTGTTTGGTGAGATTTGGTTACCCCAGAAGGGGAGAACTATATAGTGACTTGGTAGATGGCTGACTCATGAAGAGGGAGCACCCTGAGTCATGGAGATGGGAGTGTGAGTAACTGATGGACGGGGGTGCGAGATAGTATGAGAGCTTACTCCTAGCTTAGCCACAAGAAGGCACACCTGTTGTAAGCAGAACCCCTTCACAGGGGGTAAATACCCAGGTGAAGAACTATTTAAGCTGAAGGACAATGTCGGTACAAGAACAAATGAGTATAAACTGGCCATGAACAAATTCAGCCTGAAAATTAAAAGAATTTTTTTTTCAGGTCAGCTTGGCAGTGACCTTGGAGAGTAGGGAGTCGTGTTCCCTGGAGTGTGTGGATGACAGTCACTTTTCAGGATTATCTGGGTATATCTAATTTAATAATTTCCCTGTCACTGTTGGAACCTTGGGCACTGGTGCATCTTGATCCCTCTTATTCTCTGCCTGTGGCACATAATAGGCAGGTCTCCTCTAGGCTGTAATACTTTGGTCTCATTTCAGTGGTTGGGTTTAGTGTGTGGAAGCTCAGTACTGTTGGTGGCCTGTGATATTCTGGAGGTCAGACTGGATGATCTGGTGGTCCCTTCTGGCCTTAAATTCTATGATTCTGTGACAATTCTCCCTTGATTTGTATAGAATTTTTAGTTCAGAATGAACATTTTTATCTTTTTAGTTTCAGAATGTTCATCTTTCCATGCTCACTCTTCTAGTTTGAAGAAAAGGAGTACTTGTGGCACCTTGGAGTCTAACAAATTCATGCTCAAATAAATTTGTTAATCTCTAAGGTGCCATAAGTCCTCCTTTTCTTTTTGTAGATACAGACTAACACGGCTGCTACTCTGAAATCTGTCTTCTAGTTTGAGTATCTTTAATTACAGTCTGAGTCTTTTTGCACAGTTTATATGTTTTTATTCTAGCCTAACTTTCTTTAATTTGCTTAATGGTTCAATTATTAGTTCTGAGCCTCCTACGCTAATATGTTCAATCTCACTTGTCAGTATTGCTATAAACACAGTGATTTTTTTAAATGGTCAAACATAGATTAAAAACAAATCAGCGACAGCTACCATAATCAAACCCTTCCAATTTTACAAGATGTTAATTTTAAACAAAATATGTAATTCAAAGTCTGAACAAGGAGCCCACATTCTTTCTAAAATATAGGGCTTTCCCTTTGTATACCACAATAAGTTCTGCATTGGGATAACGTCTGTTGTCCATAACTTTCATTTTTCAGTAATGTGTATATCGACACAAAGAGAAAAGTGCTTCAGAGTTTCTTCATTTGGAAGGTGGCTGAGCAATCTTCTGGTGGTGTTCCCTGCAGAGCAACATTTGGGTGCAGTGCAATTTTGAATATCTTTGTTTAACACTAAAGCTACTGCCTACATAACCTCTGACCAATAATGCCAGTTCTCTACCTCTCCATATTATATTGTATAGTGTTGCTATCCTCACTATGACATCTCTAAGAGTTGCAGATATGTGTAACATGCTTTTGTTGCAATGTTATAGAAAGTTAAATCACTAAATAAGTGTAAAACTCAATATTTTGCTGTGAGTTTTATATTTTGTTACTGCTGGCACTAAGGCTTCCACTCCCCAGCCACTCCCAACTATATTTGTCAAGTTGAGCTTTGTGAGTGACACCACATGCCCTTTTGTTCTGAGCTTGTTTACTCTAAGGACTGATAGAAAATCATCCTGGTAAATTCATTCAAGATTAATCCTACCATGGACATATATACATATATATGATGACTGAGAAACACACCACATCCTTGGAAAAAAATTCTATCACAGGTAAACCTCATTAGCATTGCTAGGAAGTGTGAAGTTCAATCTCATGGAAGTGTCCAGTCACTATTGGAGTTTGTCCCCTTGATAGCAGGTTACGCTCCTCAATAGATTCAAGATCTGAATAATTTAAGACCACATCAGAACCTTATCTCCTTAGCCACTTCGGTGGTGTTTCTGAAGAGCCCTCACAACACTTGTGCCAGTGGCCCCATTCAGAAATCTCAGCATACCTTATTTCACTTTTTGAACCATGTAAATAATATTAAATTTATAAAATCACAGGACTGGTAGGGACCTTGAGAGGTCATCTAGTCCAGTCCCCTGCACTCATGGCAGGACTAAGTATTTTCTAGACCATTCCTGACAGGTGTTTGTCTAACCTGCTCTTAAAAATCTCCAAAGATGGAGATTCCACAAACTCCCTAGGCAACTTATTCCAATGCTTTACCACCCTGACAGGTAGGAAGTTTTTCCTGTTGTCCAACCTACACACCCCTTGCTGCAGTTTAAGCCCATTGCTTCTTGTCCTATCCCCAGAGGTTAAGAAACAAAATCTCTCTCCTCCTTATAACAACAACCTTTTACATACTTGAAAACTGTTACTATGTCCCCCTTCAATCTTCTCTTTTCCAGACTAAACAAACTCAATTTTTTCAATCTTCCCTCATAGATCTTGTTTTCTAGACCTTTAATCATTTTTGTTGCTCTTCTCTGGACTCTCTCCAATTTGTCCACATCCTTCCTGAAATGTGGTGCCCAGAATTGGACACAATACTCCAGCTGAGTCCTAATCAGGACAGAGTAGAGTGGAAGAATTACTTCTTGTGTCTTGCTTACATCACTCTTGCTAATACATCCTAGAATGATGTTCACTTTTTTTGCAACAGTGTTACACTATTGACTCATATTTAGCTTGTGGTCCACTATGATCCCCAGATCCCTTTCCGCGGTACTCCTTCCTAGGCATTCACTTCCCATTTTGTATGTGTGCAACTGATTGTTCCTTTTAATTTCTCTTTAGCCAGGATTAAAGAGAGAAAAAAGTTACAAAGGAATGTCTGATCCAGATACCTCCTCTCTTCCAAGTCACTGATGTGTTTCCAGGCAGACTTGTGTGGTGAATATTTAAGCTTTCAAAAAGACATTAATCTCTTTTTTTACAGAGTTTGGAGTCTAGTCAGTTGGATTTAAAATCTAAGGGCTGGTGGATTAGTTAGGACTATCATTTTATTGACATAAACATTGTGCTATTAATACTACTGTCCATTAGACCAGCAGGAGTCCTATTTAAGTAAAAAGGTCAAAGACATGATCTAGAACCCAGTTATTAGAGAATGGCCTCACTAATAAAACATTTCTTATTATGAATATAGAATACTTTAACAGTGATAAAAAAGACTGTTATTGTACAGAATGTCTGTTTAAAAAACCGCCACCAGCATCGTGACTATTCTTCAAAGAAGCTATGTCAAAAAAGATAGACTATTTTAAGCAACTTTTCTAAATTGTCTCTGTTCCCAATTCTGTTTTTCACTTGTCATTTAATACCGTGTGACAGATTCAGTAATAATATAGCTGCTTTTCAAGGACAAATAAGAAAGGTGTCACATTTGTAATGCTTGAAAGCAGGGAGTGATGTACAGGTAATGAACCAAACAGATCCTCTCCATGGTTAGACATTAGGGAAAACAAGGATATCTTGCTGTTTAATCATTTTATTGTCATACTGATTCCACCCCCAGGTGTAAATTATTTTTAAATGCACTCTCCAATTATGAACTTCCAAACTGTAAATAAATGTAGTGAATTTTAGAAAGTCAGTTTTATTTTCTGTGAATAGTGGATTTATCCTTCAAAATATGTAATATGTCCTGTATATTTCATACCTGCAAGTCCATGGGAATCTATGGTTGGAAGTTAGCACAAAAAAAGGATTTTAGGGCTTGATCCAGCAGGTTTCCCAGTGAAGTCAGTTAAAAGACTCCCCTTGATTTCACTAAGACTTAAATCTGGACCTTTGTGCATTTTAATTTCATAGGTAAAACGGGCAATATTTTTAAACCTGTAATATAAAGCATTCTGGATAAATGCAAATGCTATTATGTACTCATCCCATTTTGTTTTGTTCTAGTGTGCATATGTAAGATTTACTGATATACTGTACTCAGACACAATGACATAGTTTAATAGCAGATTTTCAACCTAAATCAAGTCTTTGTCTAATACAAGACCATAAACGTGAACAGAAATTGAAAATATTACAAATATGAAGACCTACTATAATTAACTTGTCTTTCATGAACTGGAGTTTTTGGATGTCTTACATCAGTCATGAATGTGGATATGTTAACATCATTTATATTTGCGGAAAGTCTATGGGCTGCATTATGCAGGAGGTCTAACAAAATGATCGTAATGGTCCCTTCTGGCCTTAATCTAGAGAGAATCTTAAGAGAATCCTCTTGAAATGTAACAAATATATATTGGCCAGATTTTCAGATATGCTCACAAGCTATACCCAAAACCTCAATTTATATATTTTATATAGTTACACATATCTACAAATTGAATTGGCCAGCTTCATCAGTGTTTGTCTTTAGCAAACTGGATGTACTGATTGTTAATTCTTAATGTGTATTTAGGCATTTTGAAATGAAAAGCACTTCAGAATATAAATGTTTAATAAGAACATCAGCTACTGATGTTTGTGTATATAAGTTTATATGCACAATTATTAATTTCTTATATTTTTAGTGAATTATCATAACTTATGATTCCTGCATCATCTTTGTCTTTTGAAACAATGCAAAAAATAAAATAAAATAAAATTTCCCTTGTGCTGAGATATTGTGTTTTCTATCTCTGGTGTATGCAGTTTCACATCAGAGAAAACTTGGAAGGTCAAGGAATAAATTTCTGAAAAAAGAAGCTTACCATATAATGGTGCCTGGCCGTTAACTATAACTCTGCAATTGGAATTGTGATAACCAGGTCCGCAAATAAAATCTAAGCTCTGTGTATTTTGTGTCTCAACCTCTTTCCAATGCTTTGTATTCAGGTGACATTTTTCAAAGTATTCTTTTGTGCAGACACATGCCTGAAAAGGATACTGCCTTCCTGGGAGTGAAGGTGATTTTCTATGCGTCCTTTATGGTGCCAGTGACCCAACAGGCAAATGACTATGTAAGAGTAGCCTTCCTCCATGCTTGTAAAGTAATTGCCCTATATCCTTGTCTCCACTTCTATTTTAAGTTACTAAATATCTATAATGTTCAATAACAGTATTATAACTACAGCTGAGCAAACCCTGATGTCTTTGCCTGCAGGAGTGAAACACAGAGGAAAGAGGTAGGGCATATGGACTCCAAGAGACTTAGGTACTTACCAATGGGCTAAAGGGAGGTGCCTATCACTGCTCTGGATTCTTAGCCATGAACCCTCTACTGGTGTTAGGGGCCTAAGCCAGGACTCCCCTTCCTCATAAAAGAAGAGAGAGAGATTCCTCCCACCTCATTAGAGCCAATAGCCCACTGGTCAGAGCATTGCCCTAGGATTTAGAAGACGTTTCCAAATCCCAACTCTGTGTGATTTGGAGCAGGGACTTAAATCCAGATCTCCCTGCTTCCATGAGAGTGCCATAACCTGTTGACTATTGAGTACTCTGGGGTGGGCCTCTGTTAATCTTTCCTGTTGAGGCTGTCCCACTTTGTATAAGTGATTAAATGTTCATTGGGCTGCAGTGAGAAAAATGGAGAGATTGATGCTACAGCCAGGTCAGTGCCCTAAGTGGCAATTGGATATTCTGGTAGACACACATACCTGGTTGCCCTCAACTGTCTTTTGTGTGGGCTATACATGTTCTGAGCACAGCTACCAAACTGGGTTTCACAGGTGAGATAGGCAGGGTTTAAGAATCTAGTTTAGGGTGCCAAACAACATGGCAGCATCAGTACTTAGGTAGCTTCATACACACTCGCCCACAAAAACTTTGGTGCCTGGGAAATCTAGGTATTTACACGATTAGGCGGCAGCAGAATGGTGGTTTTGTGAATGTTAGTGGTGCCTAAATTTTGGACTTAGGCAAGAAGCAGTAAGGTGCATAAATTTCTTTGTCAATCTGGCCCTTATCTCACAGACATTTTAGTACTGTAGTCGGTGTGTCTGCCCATACATATGCAATTGATTTTTTTTTTGCATTTATTGCAAACAAATATCTCATTGAATCTAAATTTTAGAAGATTCTTTTGCAGAATAAAATTGGTACAAGATATCAATTATATAAACATTGTTTTATGAATATTTATATAAAACAGTTTACTACACAGAATATTTCTGTAGACTAAGATTTTTTTACAGGGATACATATTTCACTCGCCTTACAAATCCCCAGTAATACTATATCTGCCTGTCTGCATATTTATGTTCTGCTAATAGACAATACCTTATTTGTAGTGTTTCTTGTGGAAAGAATAGCTTGTGATAACATGGCCCATTGTGAGGCATCTGTAGACTATGTATGACCATATTTCAAAGTCCCCAAAGTCAATTTATGACATTATATATCAGTCCCTAACAGACAGGCATGGGAAGCTACAGAGAAAAATATCCAAAGTCAGAAACAAATGTATAGTTCCATAGAATAATCACATAATGCAATAGCCACTTTTCCTCAGGTAATTCCACTTTGTAGAAGAGTTTTTGGTAAACTAAATCAGGGTTAAAACAAAGCCTGCTACTGCCAGGTTCTATTTGATTAAGAAATGCCCTAAATGTTAGAATTAATGTAACTTTGCTCTAATACTTGGTTATTTAAATCTACTAAGAATGACACACTTCTCTCCTCACCTACTGAAACTCAAATCCAGTTCTGTTTTTGCATGCCAAACAAAAAAATTAAAATATATGTTGCTGATGGAATCCACACAGCAAAAACACAGTGTTATTTGCTAAGACAAGATTTTTGCTAAAATGAGTCTTTATCTACAGAATAATCATGCCCTAAACTTAAGCAAACACCATGCTCTAAGAATTCTCTTTGGATTTGTAGTCAAACAGGCCTGCTCTGGAGCAGCCAAGATGCAATGCAAAGAAACAGAACATGTTTTTTTTAAAGGCAGTGTTTTTACTTTTCCAAATTAAACAGGCTGCATACTTTCATGCCAGGATTTACTTTTGGTTTATATAGCAATGACTAGCCAATGTGCAAGAATTATCAATAGCTGGTTTTTATTTATTAATTTTGAGACCGAATGAGTGCACTTTCTCTTGTATAGAAGTTTAAACAGGAGAATTTGCAGACCACAACACTTCCAAGCTGGATGCAACAGAAGCTGAAAAGCTATTTTTAAACCATGTTTTGATTATATTTGGAATATTTATGTAATTCGTTTATAAGTCTTCAGAGTGTTAAAATGTACCACAGTGTCTTAGAATGTTCTGTTGCTGTAAAGAAACAGTTGTGCTCTAAGCAGTCACATTTTAAGTATGGAAGTGACTACTCTCAGCATGTCATTTTTCCCATTATCATTCCACAAAATATAAGTGCTGTGGTGTAATATTAGGGATGCTGTGAGATATTCAGAATCCAAACAAATGTCTGGAAACCTGTTTCAAAAACCCCTCGATACAGTAAAGTCCATAGCAAAGCATCTGACTCAAGACAGTACTTTGTATCTCTATTACTAATGCTATCCAAATCACTAAACTATCCCAAAGGGAGAGGAGCTAGGAGGACTGAAAGCTGTCAAGAAGCAATTGTTGCTGGGCAGGCGTTCAACATATCTATTTTAATTTGTTTCTGGCACAGAGTGAGACAAGATCAGAGCCTCCCACTAGGGGAGAAATGAGGAATAATATTTAATCTTTTCAAAGTGTAAAATAAACTAATTCAGCGAATGGCATTTCTGTGAGTACATTCAACTGATCACAACTATCCAAGTGTGTTTGGGGAGCAATTTAAAGGGCAAGGAATGTTTCTAAGATTTAGTGGGGGGAAATGGGGTATTATGTTTCTGAAGTGTATTGGGAAGACTACTAATTCTTTAAAAGCCAAGTCTCTGACCATCCTTGATCGGTAAATTGCAAGCAACACTGACAACATTTACAGGTAATTTCATTGTGCCTGCAAAGAAGATGCAGTTCTTAATATTTTCCTTAAAAAACAAACAAACAAACAAACAACATCACTTTTCCACAGAGAGTGAGTGAGCAGTAAATTCTCTCTCAAAATATAATGATCATCTTTTAAATAAATAACAAGGAGTCTGATGGCACCTTAAAGACTAACAGATTTATTTGGGCATAAGCTTTCATGGGTAAGAAACCCACTTCAGAAAACTTTACCCACGAAAGCTTATGCCCAACTAAATCTGTTAATCTTTAAGATGCCACCGAACTCCTTGTTCTTTTTGTGGATACAGACTAACATGGCTACCCCCTGATACTTTTAAATAAATGAATCCCCAAATTCTAGAAGCCTAAGTTGCCAAATAAAAACCAAAGCAACCAAACAAAAAATAACCAAGAATTCAATGGAGAAAATATCATTTTGGGATGGGAAACAAATTTCAGACGTTATGGCCCAGATAGGGAGAGGCCCCAGTGCAGCCTTGTAGGAGCAGTGATGTAGCACCATGCGGATAAGAAGGGGGAAAAGGAGGTAAGGCATTAGTTCTGCTTCCCCTCCACGCTGGCCCATTAAGAAAAGCTGGCACTCTGCACTGAGGTAACAAGGCCCCATAATGCCTAAGCTGAAGAATAGGTTTGGGGTCCCCTTCCTGATTCCACCCCTATCCCATCACCTCACAGCCCACAAACACTCCCCATCCACCTCATGCCCCATCAGCAACTGTCCCACAGCTCCTCATGTATCCATTTTGGGACATTCCTAGCCACTCACCTATGTTTCCCCTCCCCCAGCTCAGAGCTCCTCTTCTGAGACGTCTTTCCCCAATCCTGCTGAACCCCTCAATCATGGCAGTGGCTTAAAAGCCACAATACAGCCCTATGAAAAATACTTTGGCAGTGCCTTTTTAAGTTTTGTAAATTACAAAATCAGCAAAAGTAAATGATCTGTTTTAGTGTCTCTGTATATTTGTCTCTTCTGCCGCACCTACGTCTTAAATTATTGCTGTAAGAAAAAGTGTGCAGATGAAAGTTTAACTGAGAAGCTAAGTTTTCCCAGACACTTGGGTGTAAATGTTGCTATTAATATGAAACTTGGGGCTAATAGAGCTGGTTAGGAATTTTTCAACAACTTTTTATGCTGTGTGGGGGGGGGGGAAGGAATCAGAAAATGCTGATTTGTTGAAAGCAACACTTTTCATTGAAGTTTGTCACTTTCAATTAAATGTTTGTCAGGAAGATTTCTCAGGTCCAGGATGGAATTTCTAGTAAATATGAGAAAGCACTACCCTCAAATTGCTCTAACTACTGAGCTCCTGGCTATCACCTGGAATGTAGGAATCAGGGAGCCCAGGAGCTTGAACCCGGGTCTCCCACCTCTGAGGTGAGCCCTGACTACCAGGTTACTGGCTATTCTGGCATGGGTCTCTCTTATGATCTTTTGTGGAATATCTTGAAAAGTATTGGCTTATTCCATATCATAATGAAAACAAATTATGAAACCTAAACATTTTTCACAAAAAATCTTGTTTTCTGGCCAGAGGTAGTGGCTAATCCTCCACCTACAACCCCCCCCCCCCCCGCCCCGTTTAAATTAACACACCTACTAACTAAGACTTCAGTCTTTCCATACAATTATACCACTTGAATATATCAGCTTTTTCAGGAAATACTATTATTTCTAACACTGCTGGAGGCAAAAGCAAAGGCTGTTTCCCACACTTTCAAATGTACTGAATATTTTGCAATTCAAATACTGTGGTTATTTTCTGCAAATATTGTAAAATGAAATTCTGCAGTCTCACCTATCTGCCAACAACAGTTGATGGAGGAGATACAACAACATTGATTTGTGTGCTAGCTATGGGTGACTTATTTAGGAACTTCTGGAAACTTTATTACAAAACAAAGGAACGCTGATCCTGATGTCACAGAATGTTGCAGGAAGGGGACACATTAATCATCCCTATAGCAGCTACTTCCATTATTTTACACTAATATAACTGCCAGAGACATCCATTTGGCCTCCCCACCCCAAAACCCAAAACAAACAGTAAAATATGCTCATGAGCTATGAGCAACCACTGCCAATAAACCAACATTCTCAGTAGAGTGATACCACTCCCTCAAACCAATCTCCGTCACTCACTTGAGCCAGTTAGACTGATGCATGTTCTGAAAGAAAGAACAGTCCCACCTATCTCAGTAGCTCTAGAGTGGCAAAGTTACATCAGCCTGTTGTATAGAAAACAGCTGTTGCCTTTTTTGTCAGACAAAGTGCCATAGATGCATTAGCCCTAGGCCTTGCTGGCATTCCCTTTCCTTTTACATCTCAGCAACCTCACGAGTCAGGATGGGAGACTCACATTATATATATCCGCGCTGATGTCTGAGATGGGATGTAATGATGAAGAATAGGCCAGGACAGCCACATGACAGGCCCTGGTACCTAAAGGTGTTGCTCTTAAAGGTTTTGAACCCTCTAAAGTGTTTGGTCAACACTTGTGCTGGCCTGGTGTACAATGACAGTTCACAGACACAGATCCAAATGTGCCATGGCTATGGTTTAACAGTATTCTTAACAGTAAGAATTCACCTCTGTGGTAACCTAATGTGCCTGATTCTCTGGGCATAGCATTATTTACATGCACACACTCATTGCTTCAATAGTGCTACTCACAGAAGTAAGGAGCATCCCTGGCAGCAAAGGCTGGGAGGCTCAGGACAAAAAAAATAAGGAATGGTTTTGGGTCAGATGGTCCCAGCCCATGCCCCGGCAGCCTCTGAAGGTGTGAAGCCACTGGCAGCTAACACTATTTTGTTGTGCATGGCAAAAGTCATTGCTGTAGCCCCCATAATAAAGGCTGCAGCTGAAAGGGTGACAGCTTAATGTTTAAATTCAAACTAAAACACCACATGTGTTATTTAAATAAACTGTTAAAAAACAACACTTTTTTAAATGACAGATGAGAGATTACAGCTATTGTTAAAGCCTCTGTAATATGAACATCGGTTACTGTAGGATAGTTATAATGTAACAGCACTTCTCAATGGGTCTTTTGGGTCTATACATTAACATTTCTTCAGCTGGTCATTAGTTTTAGTAACATTTTATCTTTGTACGTGTTAGTTTCTCACAAATGCTTTCATGTTTGAAACAGCATCTGTGTTATTTTTAATTTTCCCTTCAGCAGCAGGGGCTATATGAGGAAGGTTCTCATCAGGACAAAATTGAAACAGCTCTATAAACATTAACATGTGTCTGTGACCTATCCTGTAGATGTTGCCATCATCTACCATAAATATATAAGAGTATAGCATTATTTGATGTAACACATTGTGGTATCTCCTCACTAGCTTTCACAGTTAATATTGTCTAGTATATTATTGATTTATAAAGTCCTCTTTCGGATACTCTGGCAACTGGGAATGTCCCTGGCTATTCACCACTCTCTCACATGCCCTCCAGTTTAGAGAGTATTTCAGGCCCTTTCAGTATGGGAGGCAGAAAGGCTCAAGTGAGTTCCCTGTTAGTGGTCTCCACCAGCACAACAGAAGTTGTTAAAAAGCTGGCACAATTCACCTGCCCTAACTTACATTGGAGATCAAAGCTTACCCTGTCAGCCTCGGGGATCAGCAGAAAGGAAAGCAGGTGGCACTTGCCCCTTCCTTTCTCAAGTACACTGAGAACTGGTCGAGTACCCCCAGAGGATCTGACTAATAGCATATAGTATATTGAGAGCAGAAATAGTTTGGCTCCTTTTCACATTGTAAATTTTGACTATCTTGTTTTAGCTCTGGATTTCTTCACTGTTGTAACCCTTAGGGCCAGATAAGCCTTATTTTACTTAGCAGTAACACAAGAAATCTACAGGCCTGCATCCTGTAAGACATTGGCTTAAATAAATTAGCATAAGAGCAGCATAGGTCTATGACCTCTAGCACAGATTAAGTGGACCAACAATCACCCTAAATTTTGGGGAGCTGGAAATAGCTTGCTTAAGAGAAAAGTTGGCATAAAATGAGACTAGGCAATCATAGGAATGCTGAACTGATACTAAGCTTGGATATTTTAGGATAGGATCACTGACAGATGTCTAACCACAAACTTGCTTTTGCAATATGGGAATGAGTCAATAGGGATTGATATGTTAGCTAATCAGGGAAAGGCACCCCAATGTTATGAGAGTGAGGAAGTTGGATATGGACAGAGGAGGCTGGGTGTTTGTATGCATATCCATGCTGTATAAGAAAGAACCCACATGCAAAGGCTAGCTAGTCCTCCACCCTTCAATATTTTAGTTCTATTATCTATCAGCTATCTTCAAGCATTGGGGATCAGGACTATTGGGTCCATTTGGCTTGCCAGAGACAGGGCTGGTCCTTTGTCTCTTACCATCAGATTGCCAAGAAAGGGGTGTGAGTATATAAGTCTGAGAGCATATGCTATGCAAGGAATAACCTTTAAGATTTCTCTAATACTCTATTAATTGCTATTTGCTTATGTGATTTGGCGATTTCTTGTCTCTATTAACTGTGTTTTGCTCTCCATGTGAGTGCCCTTGCCATACACCCTGGTGTTCCCTACAAGATATTGAACTTGTCAATTTTGACTCTCTTGTGTCTGATTCTGGGAAGAGAACCCTATTATATTCCTCTCACTAGATGAGTACCAATTGGTATTCATTATAGGATCAGGCTAAACTGTACTATAACTCTCATGGGAATCTGCTAGAGCTTAGAATCTGTAAAAGCTGTAGCTGCAGGCAGACAGGTTATAGTTATCTACTGTATAACCATGCTTATTACCACAGCTCAGTGGAGTGCCACTGTAAATGAGCAAAGCAGGATAAAAATCGTCATCCTCTTTTAATTTTTCTTTGAAACTCTGCTTGATGATCCTGATGTATTATTTCTAAGGCATAATAAATATACATGGCATTTTCAAACAAATAAAATGCCCCAGAAGGGCTTACAGTCTAACTTTGGACAAAACAGATGAAGAATTCGGACAAGCACCAGAAGGAACAAGGAGGCCAGTAGGATAAAGTGCTATAATTTGTGGTTGCCGAAGATGCTGATGCCCACATCTTGAGGGTCAAGTGGGTTTTGTTACATTTTTCTCTTTCTGGAAGAAGTCTTTCTGCATTTAAGTTAACAGCCATTGTCATCTCATGCATGCACATGAACACATAGACAAGGAAAGGATTAGGTTTTGGATTCCTGCTGGATAAGGCCTAAGGAGAGCCTTGGAGGAGAAAGTAGAGGCCTGATGGGTGGGATAAGGGAATGGGTTCCAGACATCAGGATTGAATTTAGGAATACCCAGAGACAAAAGTGAGAGGAGATAAAGTAACTTAATGGCTTGCTGAGGGAAGGGGGCAGAGTACAGGGTGGTGAGTGGAGGAGTAGAAGGGGTGAGGGCAGAGAGGTAATAGAGAAATAATTTGTGCAGGTGGGAACAAGTCGATTGAACTTGATATAGAAAGTGAGATGAAACTAGCTAAGAGATTTAAATTGTGACTGGGTATACTGTTGCACCTTTCCTTATCCTGGGCTGGCTTTTGGTTGGTTTGACCACTCATATAGGTTAGATTTGCCTCAGGACAGTTCTAATTTATGCCCCCAGCTGTGCCAATTCTCACAGGACTATTATGGCAACCACTACTTGATAGAAAGCAACTGTAATCTGACCATACCACTGGCAGAACCCTACACCAAGACTGTGAGGGTCTAATGAGATATTGACATTGCTGTACCACCTTGAACCCATACTGATCTGTACTCTACTTTTTCTCCTAAGAGTGCATGTCATTTCTGGAACATTTCAGCAAAGCAGTGTGGAGTGCAAGATTACAGTGGGCAACAATAGATAGAATTTTCATCCCACAAAGCAGCCCAGGGAAAGCATATGAATAAGGAGGAAAAGGATGCTAGCTTAGGGAGTTGTGAGGGGGGAGGTTTGTATTAAAAGAGTCAAGAGTTTATGAGGACAGGGTAGTTGGATGGGGGCAAATGAAAAGGATTGGTCAGGGCTACTTATTGTGCACAGGGGGTGATTACTGGTAGGACACTGCATGTTAATGGGATTTTATGAAATTATTTTATGTCATTGTTTCTGTGCTTAAAGTACAGAGCACCATTAAGAACATCCTAGAGATATTCATTGTTTTTTTACATTCTTGCCATCCCCTGGCCAAGACAATATGGCATACTTCAGGTTTTTAAGTAGAATCTTTGTAGTTTATCCCCTTGAAAATGGTCATGATCTTTTGTTTAGATGTATATGAACGTTTACATCTGTTTCAGATGGACTTGAATCCACTGTTAGATGGCTATCTTATAGTGCGTCTTATAGTGCCACTATAAAATGTTTTCCTGGTATGTATTCTAATTTTATTTCACACTTCTGAAGGTTTAGGGGAATCCTTTGACTGTGAAGTGGAATAGTACATTTACTGTCAAGAAGAAAACAGTGGTTCATTTCTACTTTTAGCCGCACTTACAATTGTGTGTACATTTAAATTTTAATTAACACAATGATAATATCTGTATTCATTTTAGGGATTCAATAAGACCTATCACTAGGTATCAGTGATTGTAAATATCACTTAGTTGCACTAGCCTTCCTGCACCCTTATCTTGTTGTTGGGCTCTTCCTAGGAAAAGCTGATAATGTAAGAATTCAAAATTTCTGTACGCAAATCAGCTTCATCAGATGAGTCCTGTGTTGGGGTGGAGAGGAAGGCTGTGAGCTTCCCCTGGACAGGGCAGTATTCAAAGCAGATTATTTGTCATGCCTATTCCTAGGCTTAAATATCAGATCTAGCATCCATCTGGGCAAGTGTATTGGTCTGATGATGGTCTGACTAAATCATTGGGCTTCCATATAAGCTAGGAGATCAGATATCAGCATGCCTATAGGGATGCTGAAGTCCTAAAGCAAAATGAATGTGGCGGTGTTCAGCATCATCCTGAGCAGAAAGTACATTAGTTGCTCTGGAGAAGACCATGGGCTCTTTGTATTACAAGTTAGGTTCCTATTGTCCTTAGCTTTACAGGCCATGTGGATACATTTGAAGAATTTCATTTGTGGGGTGGAAGACTTTCTACATCTAAGGTTGGTGGGAGAACAGGACCATTACTCCACTTCCCTTTTCTTCTTTCTGGCTCAATCTTTGGTCCCTTTTGGGTTGTGTTTTACCTGTTTTTGTTTGCTTTGATAGCTATAGTTTATAATCTATGGCTATATATTGTACAAACTCAAAATCTTCTGTATAAGTGCAAAAAATACATTAATGAAAAGTTTAAATTTACCTAATTTAAAGCTCCTAATGGTCCATGAGTGAGCAATGCTTTTCTCACTCATGGAAATTGACATTCCATTAAGTAAAATTGCCAGGGCTTCCCAGATAATAATAAAATGATAAAGCTGATATAGCATTGCACATTCTTAAAGCATCATGCAGACATTAACCAGTCCCTCCCAATACCCAGTAAGTGTTAAGTGGGTATTAAAGTAGTCATTAGGGATCAATTTTTTTGCCTAGCCTTGCACAGGCATGCGTGAGGAAATCGGCAGGTTTGTGAGGTTTTTGATACACAAAGACAGGGAGAGGTTAGTAACCATGAGTGACATTCCTTAAAAAAGATGAAAAGGGGTGGGACAAGGGTGGAGCCATGGCCCTACTTTTATGAACTGGTCTATTGCGATAATATGATATATGAATAAATTTATGCTGCTTCCTGTAAAGGAGGTAGCAGGAACTGCTCAGATCCTTGCTTCATGAGGTATGGTGCTTCCTTCAGTCATACTGTCCTTGGGAGTAGCTGCTAACCTCAGGCCATCCTCAGATCCCCAGCCTTCAATACTCCAGCAGCAGCGTAAAGCTACAATCTTGTCCTGTGTCTATGCTGCACCTTCTCAAAGGACAAAGATTACTTCCGTCCCCAGTGTTTTCAATCTTGTCTGTTTCATGAATACAATGTGTAGTATTAGTTTGCTCTCTTATGATACTATTTGCTCTCTTGTGGGGAAGGGATAGCTCAATGGTTTGAATAGTGGCCTGCTAAACCCAGAGTTGTGAGTTCAATCCTTGAGGGGGCTGTTTAGGGATCTGGGGCAAAAACTGGGGATTGGTCCTGCTTTGAGCAGTGGGTTGGACTAGATGACCTCCTGAGGTCCCTTCCAACCCTGATATTCTATGATAGTCAGAAACATACACTGAAATGAAAAGACTGTACTCTTTAATCTACATTTCATTACTCATCTTTGATATTTTTATAATCCTTTTGAATTTTATCCCTACACAAGAAACATGTTTCTTTTCTAAAAGTACAATGAAACACATATATTTCAATAACTGATTTCTTGCTTTCTCCCTCTGTAGTGCATGTGAAAATATTATACACATCAAGAGGAGTTGATAATTCTACTGTGTACTTCTGCTCCAATTGATTCCATAGACAGGTCAAACCTCTGTTTAAAATCTCTCTAGTGTTCTTCAATATTTCCTGTAAATTTAAGCTCTGTAGGGGGTCTAAGTTATTCCATTTTCCACTTTATTACACACTATTCATTCCTGGAACCTGATGCTGATTGTAAATGTGCCAGACATTTCAAGTTTAATATAACTTCTTTGAGATATCAAGCATTACAAAAAAAACATGCTGAATGTAACTACATCATCAGACCTGAACAGACCTATGTCGTATAACCTCATTGTTTCTTGCCATCAATAGTTTTATGCACTATATGTAAATAACAATTAGGGCAACTAATATTGAGTTACATGCATTTTGAATTGGCTAATTCTACTGAATATAAAGTATCACGAGGTATAAAATGGAAAAAACATACCAGTTTTATATTACTCATAAAATACATGCACTCCATGTCAACTGAAGAAAAGATCTACTATGGAATTTTAAGTAACTATAATTCAACTGAGGTGAACTAAAAAGGTAACATAAAATAACCCATTATTTGAGGCACTGCATTGTGATGTAAATTTACAGCGTAGAAAGGAACAGAGAACGTATGTGGTATTTTCTATTGGATGTGCAATCTGAAATAATGCATGAAAGAAACAGGAGAAAATATTGTAATCTCAAGATCTCTACTATACTAAGACAAAGAGGGATGGATTTTTATATGTATATTAAAAAGGGACTGTCATAAATATAAAGGGAAGGGTAACCACATTTCTGTATACAGTGCTATAAAATCCCTCCTGGCCAGAGGCAAAACCCTTTTACCTGTAAAAGGTTAAGAAGCTAAGGTAACCTAGCCGGCACATGACCCAAAATGACCAATGAGAGGACAAGATACTTTCAAATCTGGAGCGGGGGAGCAAAGGGTTGGTCTGTCTGTGTGATGCTTTTGCCGGGAACGGATCAGGAATGCAGCCTTACAACTCCTGTTCAGACAGTAAGTAATCTAGCTAGAAATGCGTCAGATTTCCTTTTGTTTAATGGCTGGTAAGATAAGCTGTGCTGGATGGAATGTATATTCCTGTTCTTGTGTCTTTTTGTAACTTAAGATTTTGCCTAGAGGGATTCTCTATGTTTTGAATCTGATTACCCTGTAAGGTATTTACCATCCTGATTTTACAGAGGGGATTCTTTTACCTTTTCTTTAATTAAAATTCTTCTTTTAAGAACCTGATTGCTTTTTCATTGCTCTTAAGATCCAAGGGTTTGGCTTTGTGTTCACCTGTACAAATTGGTGAGGATTCTTATCAAGCCTTCCCCAGGAAAGGGAGTGGAGGGCTTGGGGGGGATATTTTTGGGGAAGACATCTCCAAGTGGGCTCTTTCCCTGTTCTTTGTTTAAAATGCTTGGTGGTGGCAGCATACGGTTCAAGGACAAGACAAAGTTTGTACCTTGGGGAAGTTTTTAACTAAGCTGGTAAGAATAAGCTTAGGGGGTCTTTCATCCATATACCCTAGAGTTCAGAGTGGGGAAGGAACCTTGACAGGGACTATCAAGCAATAGTAGCATAACACCAAAAGGGACAGATTTATAGGCTGCCAAAAAAGCAAAAACCACACTTCAATATTTTGGAATTTGTCAATACCTTTGCACAAATTCTGGAATAAAACTGGCACTTAGTTCATAGGCTGTTCACCTCTTCAATATGCAAATAACCTACCATATTCATGTTGTGCAAACAATTATATGTACAGTTTACCATAGAAACACACCTGATGATAACAGCATCATACTTGTAACAAACTAAATTAAATTGGTTGTGACTGATAAACCACAAATTTACAAAAGTAAGAGGAAAAATGGTATGTGAAAATAATTGTACAGACCATCCTAGCTACTTTGTCAAAGCCAATACCCCTATCTACTTTGATGTGAAATCAACATTTGAACTCAAAAGTTCCTTCATGGCATTGTACAGTGAATCTACCCCATGTTCATTTGTCTTTTTAAATAGTCTCATGTAAACCATCACAAGGTGACAAACAAGGGCACATTTGCTTGAATAACTGCACTCAGTTTGAATACAAAGAAACCTATGCTAGTTACACTTACAAAAAAACCCCACATTGATTGGACACTTTCTATAAATTGCACAAATTGGAAAAGGGACATTTTCTAAACACAGCAAGGGATAATTGGCTACTCTGGCTTGTTCACAGCTCCTGACTCTGTAATTCAGTGACCTGACACTATGGTTCCTGATAGACTTCCTCCCCATCCAGTGAACTCTATAACTATCGGACTCCTACTCACTAACACATCTGGAAAGTTCCAGGTGTCACCTCTCTGGATAAATGTTAATAGATGTTTTACAGTTTGATTACTGTCTTCCAAACATCTTAGCTTCCTAAAATGTCTACCTACTCATCCTTGGCCAGATCCTGCTCTGCTAACATTTGTGGCTTTAATGTCTGTCAAATTCCAACTCTCTGGATCACTTTATACTTTGAGACAGTCTTCTGACTCTGTCACTCACTGTCTAGGGTTGATCTTACATTCCTCTTAAATACCTCCTTAAGTGCTTTGTTGAATCAGTGCCCTACTAGCGAACACCTATGGTTATCAACTATATCCCATCATGCCTTCCTTACATAATTTTAATCTATTGGTCTTTTCACTTAAACATAATTGTTAATCATCTTTAATTAAGAAGATTAAAGTTAGGTAAATCATTTACATTGAAACTTGAAATAATTCCAAACTCAGTTGGTTTCAAGTTAATATTTGGAAACGATATCAGCCAAGGCTTGTACAAAACTGCTTGGGACCTGTGAATCGTTTGTAGAAAATTGAAGCAAAAATTACTGCTGACTCTTTAGAGGCACAAATAGTTTGAAACTGAGGGGCTTTTTCATAAAAAAAAAATGGTCACATGGCAGGTCTTCTAGACAGAAGCTAAGAGGTATAAAATCAACCAACCAATCTAAAACTGACACAAAAACAGTTGTTGAAACATATGGGAATCACATCTGGCAAGTTAGCACAGCTATAATGAAGATTCATACAGCAAGTCCTTCAGAAGCCTACGCCTCGACATTATATATTGTCTTTATTTTTTGTATTTTTCTCACTCTCATTCATTATCAGAAATATCTGAATGAAAATAGGGTTCTTGAGTTCAAGATTCTTGTACAATAGAGGAATATAGACAATAGTATAGAAGCCATTTAAAAATTCTATAAAACAACAACAAAATATTGCCCAAAGCAAAAAATAGTTCCTCAGATTATGAAACTGTATATTGTCTGAAGCCAAAGGCTATGGGCAATATACACAGTCAATGAAATAATGTTTACTTTGTGTCAATTATTTTTACTCATATTGCCAAAGGAGGCAGAGAATTTTTGATTTCTTATGTTTTGGATTTTTTTTAACTGCTTCTAAATTCCTCTTGAGTTTACAGGCTTAGGGAATTCTCTGGGTACATCTGCCCTGTTAAGAGGCCATCTTTGGTTGGAGAAGCAGGAAAGACACCAAAATTGTCTCTGCATTCACCGTGATGTGGGTCCCTTGGCATTTAGTACCAATATCGTTTAAAGAGAAAAATAGTTCCAAAGTGTAATAAATATGTATAAGTTGCAAAGAGTTTCTAGATTAAAGGTGACATGTACATTGGCTTCCCAACATTTAAGCTATTACAGTATTGAATAGAATGGAAAAAGTTTTCTTTCAATTAAATCTCTCAAATTACATAGGGTGATGTAGTAGTTCTTCCCTTATGTCTTACTTTAGAATTTCCTATGTATAAGCTGGATTATGTGTGCAATGGCAAGCAAAATAAAATAGGATTTAGGGTGACCAGATGTCCCGATTTTTGGGTCTTTTTCTATATAGCTCCTATTACCCCCCACCCCTTGTCCTGATTTTTCACATTTGCTGTCTGGTCACCCTAATAGGATTAATTGTACTGGTGTGAGTCTAAAGGAAGATACAAAGTAAACAAACCATAGATCCTATGGGAAAAAAAAAGAGTATGTGATATTCTCCGTTAGTGAGCATAAAATGCTTGTCTCCAATTCTCATTATTTATATTGTTTTTTATGTAACAAAGAATTCTTATGGGCATATTTTTTAGAATATCTTCAGGAAATGAGTAGACAAACTTGACAAACAGCTTGAAGTATTTGAGGAATAACAGAAAGCTTCCACCATTCAAATATATGACTAGAGCAGAATAAGTAGTATTATATTATGGTATCTGAAAAGATTGATTCAGACAGCATGTACTTCTCCAAGCCACTAGCAAGTAGAGTACTTCAAAAGTATTGTGGCTATATCACAAACAGAAGCTTAAAATTAGGTGGCTCACAGTTGCTTGCAGTCTACTGCCTCATCCTGTGAATCATTTAAAAAAGAAAAAAGAGTGAAAGAAGCTGTTGTATAGGTAAAGAAGTTTCCCTTTATGAAAGTTAAATGCTGTGTTGTTCGTTATCTCTGCAAATAAAGTTACTTTGTTGGGAAAATTGCTTGACACAGAACTAAATCAACAAACATTTATTATTACTACTCTGTGTTGAGCACCTCTGGTATACAGAAACAAGTTTTGTGTAGCACTTTCTTGTTCTTCTGTATCTGAAAAGCTTTTTTCCCTATAGCTTTTCCTTGCAGAGTATAAGCCTCCCTCCATCACTCTAAAAGCAAAAGACCAATTCATTAATTATCTTACATCAACTGGTTCATGATGAAAGAAGATAGTTTGTGAATCTTCCTTTAGTGATGAGGGAGTAGGCTAATTGGATATTGCTTTCACACTTACCTCCATTGTGAATGTTAATTTAAACTCTTTCTACATCAAATGATTGGCCAGATTCCAATATGGGAAATACTAGCTTACTTTACAAATAGTGCCATCAATTTCAATACAACTGCTTGCAAAACAAAATATCACTCAACCTGAGAAAGAATAGCATAATCAGGCCCTATATAATTTATCATGTTTTAGGATATCCCTGATCACATAAGGCTTATCATGTAGACAAATGCTTCTACTGCTCATGAGAAAAAAAGACAAAGATGGTTGATATGGTCACAGTTAATCTGCCAATCTATATAATTCCACACTTTGTGTGTGGGAATAAATGGCATGTGGATCATACAACATTTTAGTATTCACGTTGTTTTACTAGCTTGCCACTCTGATCCTGAAGGAACTGCACAAGTAACCTAGTCTCACTTCCAGACCTGATGATGCATCAGCCTGTGGTATCACTCACAGGAACAGCCAAGCAGTTATGAAAATGTGGTATTAGAATCACAATGGAGCAATATCATACAGGCATAGGAGAGTGGGTCATGAGGAATGGTAGAATTGTAGTCATTTAGTTCATTCTATCATTTAATTATGTTATTGTCATGGTTAACTCTTATGTTATTTCATATGAAATGAATAAAATTAAATTGTAAGATTATAGGAATATAAGAATGACAAGTATCTAGGAGTGATAAGTGTGCATTATGCATACAAGTAATGTAAACTGTAATCCAAGGCATATAGGCTAAGGTCTGTAAAATTTCATTTTAGGCATCCTAGTCATCAGGCTTAAGGAGCCTTGTCATAAGTAGGTGATCTAAGAATAATCCTTTGCCAACAAATTTAAAGATTAATGTAAAGAATGCACCAATAGGTGATGTTTTGAAAAATATACCATAATGTTTAGACTACCAGGCACCTCATTGTAACATCGTGGAAAGTTTTCTTTTTACCACATGTTACCACAGGAACACGTTTACATAAAATGTTAAGAATACGTGGAACTAACAGAACAACCTATGAGAAGCAGGGCACTGCAGAATTTATAGGGTGTGGAAGTACAGATAACGAAAAGGCAGATTGGAACCCTCATATATATGGTCATAACAATAGGATAAAAAGACATTCCCTGGTATGGATAGGGTGGGAAGATGCCCTGCAGGAACCATGCTTCTATCAATGACCACCCATTGGGAGATCCACCAGACTCTGTACAATCTTTGGGTATATGAGTATGAATACTGCATTGCCTAGTGCTTGACTCTCTCAGGTTGTGTATTTGTGTATGTGAGTATAACTTATGACAAAGAAGATTTTTTGATTTGTAACTGTGTGTGAGGTCACTGTATTCATTCTTGGTGTGCTCTGAAGAGTTTCAAAATTTAAAAGACTTGTGAAGTGTATCTTCCACCTTATCGATCTGAAAACTCTAGCACCACAGGAGCTGAATTCATTTGCCAGGGGCACTTTAACACAGTAGTTTAATATAGAACAATCGATTCAATTTTAAATAGAGGCTATAGATTGCCTAGGAGAGAGAGGCTGATTTTTTGGGAAAATTATGTCAGTCCCATAAATGTGCTGAAAGGGATGTATAAAAACAAAAGAACAACAAAAACAATCTTGGAAAGCACTCCCTCTCCTACCAATCAAAAGTGGTTCAAGGGAACACCAAGCCAAACACACACAGCTGGAAATGTTTTCACTTGAGAAGGGAAGCATTTTCATACACAATACTGAATTTGGGAATTTAGTTTATTTACAGGTCCCTGTTGCCAATGACCACCTTCTGAGTCTGTCAGCAACATTGGATTTAGTCTTTTCCTAGAAGAAAAAATAGAAATCAAGTGAAATGCAAACACTAGAAGTTGGTGAACATTTGGTATATGATGTAGAGAGAGCCTTTTGGGAAGGTTTGCAAGAATATAAGAATGGTCATACTTGGTCTCCATGCCTTCTTTTATGCTATCCCCCGCCCTCGAGATGTTTTCAATGCCCTCCAGAAACTGATTTGTCAGCCTCCAAGCCAGCTTCTACAGAACATGTATTCATCACCTGAGAAACTGCATAATCATACATCCACATCTCTCATTCCTTTCTTAGACAGAGAAGGTAAAACAATCTTGCCTATAATTTATGCAGAACCACCAACATATGTGCAGAATCTCACCTTGCTTTCAGTGAAGCACCCAGCACACTTGCAGGTTCAGTGTATTTTTTATTAGAACACCATTCATAGATGAAACTATTACAATAAGAACTTGATATAGTACAAAGACAAAGTAGCTTCTTTGAAAAATGTACATTACCGGTACTATACATTTTGAGAAAAGGATGCATTGACAGCTAATGTATTCTGAGTATAAAATATGAAGCATAAGGAATTAAATAATTGGAAGATGAGCCAGATAGGTTTGGTTACTGCCACCGTATTAGGCTGCATTAACAAGTGCATTAGAGACAGACACTCGTTCAAAATATCATCATTTACATTCTCTGCTATTAGTTATCAATGTGTATTTCTGTAGTTGCATTGATAATTAGTACATTTTAAAGGGGACAAAGTAGGCTTTGCTGGTACAACAAACTATATACTGCAAACTGTGAGGTAAATAATCCCAGAAATCTTATTATACACCCAATCCAGAGTCAGTTCTGGAAGTCTCATATTGCTACCAAGGACTCTGTCCAGAAATTACAGGCTAAGAGCCATCTACATTTGTGCACTTTAGAAACTGGGGAATTTGTGACTGAGAACAATGCATTTAAATATAGGCTAAATGACACCTGTATCATATTATATAATCTTTTATTTATAAATCATTTTTAAAATTCTTAAGTTCTTGCTGTAGGTGATTGTTTCTTTGACCTTTGGTACCCTGAAGGAAAAATGTTAACAAGAGTCTGTGACTAATGTTGCAGGATAGGTGATGTGATGTACAAGCAACATGTTTGAGTGTAGAAAGCATTTTAGAAAGTACTGTACACAAATAGTGTTAGAAGCATGTTTCTTCACATTTTCCTTGTACCTATTGAGGCTGCATCCCCCTTCTAATCCAGCAAACTCGAAAAGCACATACAGGAGAATTAGGCAGTCTCTTTCAGAAGATATGACTATGAATTACTGTGCTTATAGAAAAACTTTGTGGAATGAAATATGACTTTCATTTATGCTATACAAATAATGATTTTCTTTGCGGAATTGTACAGTCTGACAGATTAAATGCACTTTTAGCTCCTCCAGGAGCTCGAGTTATCTGTGCTGTAAGGGATCAAAAGTTCTTTTTTTTATAGTGGCCTAACACTTCTTCCTTCATGCAAGTCATGATATAGAAAAAGATAAAAAAAGGAATGGGAAAAATATTGCAGAAAATTAAATGCATAACATTATTTTGAAACAATTTTAAGTTTGTAACACAAAACTCACATGAAATTCAAAGTTAAGGCTGACACTCCTCCCAACATGCTCTAGTATTTTGAAATACATTACTGGGGCTAGATTCCATACTCCCTACTTTGGTCAAACTCCATCTGAAGTAAATGAGTTTAATCTGAGTAAAGCAGGCAGAATCTAATGTGTCTAGTGCCTTAATTCTATTGTGTGCTGATGCATGATTATGGATTTCCTATATGTTACCTGATATTTTACTTGAAATGTACTAGACAAGAACTGTATAAGACAATAAAGAGATTTATTTTACTGCAAACCTTAGAGGAGTATACTCAAACTTAGCTTGTATCATTGACTGGATGGTAAAAACATAAAGAGAAAACAGTGCAAGTTATGGAATGAAGGTAATTGATTAAACTGGCTTCTGTCATTTTGCCTCAAAACCTATATGTTATTTAAACAGGCAAAAGTTTTAAAAGATTAAAAAATTCAAAGGTAGTTTAAAGGCTTTTAAAATAACATGTTAAGATTCATGTTAAAGAATTTCCCTCTCCTTTTTTTGTGATAGGATGTCTCTCTATATGGCTTAAGGATCAAAATTTTCAAAATTATAGGCAGCCTTTTAAAAATAATATTTACCTTATTGACTAATGAGTCTACTAGATGTAAATACATCTTTGTATTGCTCAATGCATATTATTTTTTCCAGGTGCTATAATGAGTTGCATAGCTAAGAGATATTAAGACCTTAAGATATTAAGATCCTCCATCATAAAAATTACACATTTCAGAGAGTAAGTGACACAGTGTGTGTGTACATGGTGAGTAGACAGGGTACTTTGAAACAATGTTTTTTTAAACTGATTTCTCCCAAAAGATTACATACACAAATGGATAGATTGGAAGATCTTCAATTTAAACAAAAACAGTCCAGAAATCTGTGATGGTTATATGAAAAAGGGAATATTACCAGGATGATTTATGGTTCCAATTTTTTTTATTTTGCTTTGAAATTTTCCCAGTGTAGCCATTTCAGTTTGTAATCTTTTGGGAGAAAATCAGTTTAGAAGATATCTTGTGCTTCCGTGCCAAGTGGAAAGGAAATTTACATCAGAGTGAAAGGAGAAGCTGCTTTAAGAAAGTGAGTGAAATTCTGATTTGGACCTCCTACATTTCTTAAATAAGGGATGTTAGCATTTTTGTTTGTGCTCATCTCTATACTTTTACTAATGATAGAGTGATGGGATTCAGTATTTCTAGAATGTCATGCTTAGTAGAGGTATATAATGGGATATCAATTCTAATTTTGCCCATAATATGATATGGGAGAGATTAGTTGAAAGCATTGCCTGCCTTTATGAATCAAATACAATTTAGCTCTAGTAAGTATAGACACTACTTTAACAATTACATAATCAGTTTTCAATGCTGTAACTAATTTTTTTTGTTTTCCAGAATATAATCCTTGTCTTTAACAACATTACATGCTGTGAAGCAGAGCTGAAATGTAACTCACAATGAGTATGTATTTTCCATAATGCATGGTTTTGTCAGCATGTTAACAAAGCATAGTCAGGCAGAATACTGAGAGTAAGCAATATCAGTACTTTAGACTAACCCCAACATGATTACTGTCATTCAAGGATACTCTACCGTTTACAGCCCAGATATTCCAAATACAGAAAAATGTAAAAGAAAGACTCTTCCATAGGCTTGAAGAAAAGAAGTATTTGTGACACCTTAGAGACTAACAAATTTATTTGAGCATAAGCTTTCATGAGCTACAGCTCACTTCATTGGCTACATTAAGAGGAAAATACAGTGGGGAGATTTATATACACACACTGAGAACATGAAACGATGGGTTTTATCATACACACTGTAAGGAGAAAAGGAAAGAAAATGCATCCGATGAAGTGAGCTGTAGCTCACGAAAGCTTATGCTCAAATAAATTTGTTAGTCTCTAAGGTGCCACAAGTACTCCTTTTCTTTTTGCGAATACAGTCTAACACGGCTGCTACTCTGAAAAATGTAAGGAGAGTGATCACTTAAGATGAGCTATTACCAGCAAGGGGGGGGGGGAGAAAACCTTTAGTGGCGATAATCAAGGAAAGTTTTCTTCCTCCCTCCCCCCGCTGGTAATAGCTCATCTTAAGTGATCACTCTCTCTTTACAGTGTGTATGATACAACCCATTGTTTCAAGTTCTCTGTGTGTGTATATAAATTTCCCCACTGTATTTTCCACTGAATGTATCCAATGAAGTGAGCTGTAGTTCACGAAAGCTTATGCTCAAATAAATTTGTTAGTCTCTAAGGTGCCACAAGTACTCCTTTTCTTTTTGCGAATACAGACTAACACGGCTGCTACTCTGAAACCTGTCCATGGGCTTGTCACACTTCAAGAGATTTTTTTGGATAAAGGCTTGAAATAATTCCCTTTCTCTTACAGTAAGGTGTAAATTATTTTAGCCTACTTTATAAAGCAATTATGCTATAGAGGATCTATTTTCATATATCATTTTACCCATTCATATTACCAACAGTATCAAAGGTATTGCATGTCATGCCATTCTACATGAGTGCACATCATTAATAAAAATGCTTGTTCTTGCTCAAATGCAGCTAAAGTTAAGAGCTGACGTAAGCCCTCAGTTTTTCACTTGAATTCATTCACACAACCGTGAAGGTAACATTAATAAGAATGGAAAACAAAGAGCAAGCTGCAATCAAAAACATTTTGTTAGGACAAATCCATAATCTTTAAATAACAAATGCACAGATACAGTATGGCTAAATTGTGCCTTGAGATATAGCACTGAGTGAGAGACAGTGTGTAATTTGCACCACCACAGAAGTAGCCATGAGAGGCACTGTGTTTTCAAGATACCCTTCCAAGGCATGTATTTCCTCCCATGCTTTGGTATGGGAGAAGTAAGGGAAATAACTTGCTGCTTGCCTGACATGGTTGGTGTGATGGTGGAGCAAAAACCAAACCTTTGTCTACTCCCTGTCTCTCCCTATGTCACTTGCTTCACTTGGGGGAGAGGGGAGAAGAGAAGCTTATTCTAGCATGCCCAGACCCAACGTACACATAGTGCATATGATCAAATAGCCAATATTCACAGCTCGCAAGAGTCCACTGCTGGTGTGTTTTTCCAGGAGTTTTCAACTCTGCTGCAGCCACATCTTGCTCACCAGAGCTGTGTCGTTCTGACCTTTCAGGAAAGTTCCAAACTCGAAAGAGACAGGGCACTGGAAACTACAGCCCTGACATTTCATCCAGTTCTGTGTAAAACAAACACTTAGCAACAACAAATGACATTTGCACTAGAAAACACATGACGACTTCTGAGTGCTAGTTATACAGAGACGCAAGAGGGAGTAAAAATCTATCCTATACCCCTGCATAAGCATTTAATTCAAGTCACAATCTAGCCCATGTTCTGTAAAAGTGTTAAAGGGAAACCTGCCAGCATGGAATTAAAAAGATGAAAAAACTATGACAGAAAACCATCCTGTGACAGGTAGGAAGCACCTTATCTGATAATGCAAAGTTTTCCAAAATCTGACACCACAGCCTACTCCTTAAATTCAGATTCCAGAGGTAGAAGGGCAAATTGTGATAATCTAGTCTGACCTGTATAACAGCCATAAAATGTCCCCACAATAGTTCCTAACACAGATCTTTTAGAAAAACATCCAAACTTGATTTTAAAATGATCAGTGATGGAGAATCCACCATGACCCTTGGTCAGTTGTTCCAATGGTTAATTACTCTTACTATTAAAATGTATACCTTATTTCCAGTCTGAATGTGTCTAGCTTCAACTTCCAACCATTGGATCATGTTACACCTTTCTCTGTTAGACTGAAGACCATTATTAAATAACTGTTTCCCATGTAAGTACTTATAGAATGAAGTCACCCTTTAGCCTTCTTTGTTAAGATAAATAGACTCAAAGACTCCAGTCACTATAAAGCATGTTTTCTAATCCTTCAATCATTCTTGTGACTCTTCTCTGAATCCTCTCCAATTTATCAACATCTTTCTTGCGGACACCAGAACTGGTCACAGTATTGCAGTAGTGGTCACAACACTGCCAAATATATAAGTAAAATAACCTCTTCACTTGTACTCAGTATTCCCCTATTTATGTAATGAAGTACTGAAAGAATTTGTGGGCCTCTTACCATAATGTAAACATATCTAAAAGAGAGGCACCATTGGGAAGTTTCCCACATAAAAATATTGAAATAAATGGTTCATTTTGGAAGATTAGTTTAAACATGTGGAAAAAGCACTTTAATTTTTTTTCTTGCCAGTCTATCAGTTTCCTCTTACCACTCGGCAACAGCAGATCTATGAGGTGTCTGTTTTGTTTTTTTTTATTTTATTTCAAAGAAATCCAGTAGATGCCTCTGTTTTTTCTGTGTCCTAAGTGAAAACACTCCCACACGAAAGAAAAAGACATTCTTTTCATTTCATTTTAAATAAACGACTTGCTTCTGCCTTCCTAGGAAGAGGTCAGCTTCTGCCCCTGGGAGACCAGTCTCACAGTATGAGAACACACATCTAAACAAGATGGATAGCAAGGGCAGAGGCACCAGAAAGAATGTACTTTTCTGCTACCCATGGGATGCCTTTTGCATCTCAGCCTTCACACATTGTATAGTGCAAGATGCTGACAGCTATAAAAATCATGTTAATGACGGGTGTTTCTGAAATGTCCCCACAAGATGAAACAATGATTTGCCCTAGGAACAAAGATAATTAGTGTAGTCAACAATTAAAAACCTGTCCTCAGTATAATGTGAAAAGAAAGATACCAATTTCCTGCTTTGCACTACTCAACAACATGCCTATTAATAAGAAAATGGAGAGAGTTGTCATTGCATCTGTTTAATTATTGTACTGACTGTATGCAACTGCTTTGAGCATCGCTTAATGTTACTTAGAAATAATTAGTAAGGCCCAGATCATCCACTCCTGTTAGACTAGTAGTGAAGGGGAGGTCAAGAGAAGAACAACAATTTCACTAGTTTTCACCAAAATTGTTCAAAGGGAAAGGTAAATCCCCCCAATCCTTATCCACAGTCAGAACTCACCAGTCCACTGAGATTTTTGTGGATACCAAGAAGTCATGGCCACCTACTCAGAGACTCTGTGCTTCCATACCAGCTCCAGGACTTCCGCCAGGTGGTGCCAGGTCCCCTCTGCCAGCAGCTGTCTGCAGAAGACCCATAAAGAGCTGCTTCTGCACACAAAGGGAGTGGTAGATAAGTTAATGCATTCTTAAACTGCAGGAACTTTTTCTTAGAGTTCCTATAGGGTTTGGAGGAGCGGGGCAGAGATCCACAACCTATCCCTCTGCCCTGCTTCTGCTCATCCACACTTCTGTTCCCTCCCCAGCTGTGAATCCCTGACCACATGGAAGATACTCCACATGGCCTAGGAAAAGGAATGGCATAGTGCCGTTGGAGCCTATGTATCCCCTGGACCATCGTTCCAGGGGCAGAATTCATTGCACACAGATCATGACCTGATCCTAAGTAATTAGTCAAAAGGTAATTGTGGGCCAGAAATTCAGGGGGTGTTAATCAGTGTAGCTCCACTGAATACATGGATTTGCTGGAATCCACACCTTCCCTTATAAATAACCAACCTCACAGCACAATAAGCTACCTTATAAGAAGGGGAAACTGATAATAATGTTCCCCAAATGTCCTGAATTTGTTCATTCTATTTTCATTTAACATATGAATCCAACCTAGCACCTGTCCTCTCTTTTACCATTAGCCAGCCGTCACCCAGGCAGTTTAAGTGAGATCACAGCGATCACATTGTTATCAGTTGTTACTGCATGGGGTAGGACCTTTAACACCACTTTCCTTCAAGAGGGATAGTAGAACAATCCAGCAACAATTGAACTGAACATACAGACATTCCATCTAAAAATAGTTTTAGAATTCCTACATGCTCTATTATACTGGAGAATTATTTCTGTTAAGCACCCTTATTTACATGTTCCACGAGTCACAGATTACTGGACAGTATAAAACTAAAAAAAAATCCAAAAAACCAAACCAAAACAAAAAAAAACTTTGGAGCATTTCTGTCCCCTTCCACTCTAATTTCCATAAGAACAAAGTAATCAATTATGTTTACATGAATTCACACCATAAAGGGACTACTTGAGGCGTAATGAAGGGGTAGCGGAACATGTCTGTAAGAGTTTAGTGCATTCATCAATTTATTAAATGAACAGTGAAAGAGTTTAACTGATAAGGATTTTCTCATCAGACATCCATTGTAAAATTTGACCTGTAATAATTGTTACATTTATTTATATTTATGCAAGTGTTTAAAAGTCATGCATTCTTATGTTCTAGGAGGCCTTGATATACCTTAAATTGTTGAATTTGCACTTTTAAGTTAACCTAGCCCAAATCATGCAATCTTCCATATAGTTCCCTACCCCTAGAATTACAATTAAATATACACACTGTTTTCAAATAACTAGGAAAAAAAGTTGTTTTGCAATAATCACTGAAGGTCATAAGATTTGGGCTTTTAGAACCAAGAGGGAAAGTGATTTCCAAATCCTCCCTCTTGTTTATATTAATGTGTGCATATGTATTTATTATTCATTCCTCCGTAGCCAAACAGTTGCATAGGATGTATGCAAATGATCAGACAGAGGATGCAAAAATGTACCTGCCTCCTGTAACACCATCCAGCTGGGTACATCAGTGCAGACAGAGGAATTAGAGTTGCCTCATGTATCATTACACTAGTGAGGACAGAGAAATAATAAAGAGGGATTTAGAGAGGCTAGAAATATGGACAGAAATCAACATTAGATTCATTTTGATAAAGTGCAAGATAATAATTACGGGAGAAATAATCCAAATGAGGATTTCCAATGTGATGGCAAAATTTGGAGAGCAATGATGCTGACAGAATTTTAGAAAAATAGGAAAGGCAAGTAAGATGGAGTTTGCAATGAGATATAGGTACCACAAAAGCCAAAGCAGAAACCTCATAAAACTGAGCACGGAAGTAATAGTTCCTGTCTATATAAATCAGTGTGACAATACTTAGAATCTGTCTTCGGTTGCCAAGCATTTAATTACAAGAAATGTTTAGACAAACCAGACAGAAATCAAAGAACAAACATTAAAATGATGAGGAGCGTGGAGGGATTGATTTATGAGGAAAGATTAAGAGAACCGTAAATGTGTAGTTTGGCTAAGAGATACCTTGAGGAACAAATGTTAACCATTCACAAGTATGTCAATGCTATGGGGGGAGAATTATTTAGTGTGGTACCAGGGTATAAAATTAGAAGTGATGGTATGATAGGAAAATTTGGCCTTCATGTCACTTAAAGCTTCCTGACACTATGATACTTTACATTGGGAACAGTCTCTGGAGGGACATGGTGAAATCCCATCCCTAGAGACATTGAAAACTAGTCTAGTAAAGTCCCATACTGTTCTTTACATCAGCATCAGCAGGGACAAGGACTGGATAGTCTCTCTCATTTCTAAAGAGACAAGCTTCAGGTGACCTGAAAAAGATCTCAGTGTAAGCTCAAAAGCATCTCTCTCTCCCAAACAGAAACTGGTCCAATAAAAGATATCACCTCGCTCACTTGTCTCTCTAATATCTTGGGACTGACATAGCAACAACTATACTGATTTCCTCAAGAGTCATATTTCAATATAAACACTCTTGCTGTTTAAATAGTGGTGTGACATTGTAACAGAGTTGGCACCCACCTCTCACAAGTGCCCCCTTCTGGTTGGGCATGTCTGCATTCTTTAATTCTGGTTATACCTTTCGGTGGTTCGCAGGTGGGTTTGTCAGTGACACAGTGCTCCAGGTGAGTCACACTGTCAACATGTTAACCAGCACAACCCCCTTCCAGAGTATACAGTCCACTGGGGCCTATCGTAGTACTTCTCTGGTGGTGTCTTTCTCTAGCCCTCCCTAGGCTTTGGTCTTTAAGTAGTCCAGCCCTGGTATGGGGCTGCTTCCTCCCTGTAGACACTAGCTTCTTGCAGCCCTCCCAGGCTCAGTTCCTACTCAACCCTAGCAACCAGCCAGGAGCTCCCTCAATGCTCCCCTGTTCCCTGCTAGCAAATTGTCCAAGACCCTGCTGCTCTTCTAGCCAGCCAGCCCTGAAGTCCCTTCTTCTCCTGCTCCAAGCCTCAACTGATTACTGCTCAGTGCTGCAGCTCCTTCTATATGGTCCTTCTGGTCCCTGATTGGCTGCTTCCCCTGCAGTCACTCTACCCTGCTTGGAGGACCTCTCCACAGCTCCTTCTCTGGGATGGATGTGGCAGAACCCTGAGGCCTCCAGCAGGGGGCCTTTGGGCCTAGTCCACCCCATCACAGATATATTATCATTTGCCAATCAAATACCATCTGCGTATGTTTAATGTACCTAGAAACATCTTTAACCAACCTGTCCAACATCTTTAAAAATTATAAGCATCTTTGTTGGATCAATTTGAATTATTTTTTTTAACCCTTCATCCTCTGTTCCTCTGCTCTAGTCCACAGAAGCCTATTTATATTGGACTAGATCCTGAAGTTCTTATTTAAGGCAAAAATATGCTACTCTTACTTGTATTGTGTTGAATAGCCAAGAAGGCTAATGGCATATTGGGCTGCATTAGTAAGAGTGTTGCCAGCAGATTGAGGGAAGTGATTATTCCCCTCTATTTGGCACTGGTGAGGCTACATCTGGAGTATTGTGTCCAGTTTTGGGCCCCACACTACAGAAAGGATGTGGAGAAACTGGAGAGATTCCAGTAGAGGGCAACGAAAATGATTAGAGGGCTGGGGCACATGATTTATGAGGAGAGTTTGAGGGAACTGGGCTTGTTTAGTCTGCAGAAGAGAAGAGTGAGAGGGGATTTGATAGCTGCTTTCAACTACCTGGAGGGGGTCTCCAAAGGGGATGGAGCTCAGCTGTTCTCAGCGGTGGCAGATGACAGAACAAGGAACAATGGTTTCAAGTTACAGTGTGGGAGGTCTAGGTTGGATATTAGGAAAAAACTATTCCACTAGGAGGGTGGTGGAGCACTGGAATGGGTTACCTAGGGAGGTGGTGGAATCTCCATTCTTAGAGGTTTTTAAGGCCCAGCTTGGCAAAGCCCTGGCTGAGATGATTTAGTTGGGGTTGTTCCTGCTTTGAGCAGGGACTTGGACTAGATGACCTCCTGAGGTCTCTTCCAACCCTAATCTTCTATGATTCTATGATCACTACTTGAGAAGTCCCATTGAAATTAGTGTGGATAAGGGTGGCAGAATCAAGATTTCAGTTTTTAGGAATTCACTTCAGGAATTGGTTTATGATGTTTTGTGGCTCATATTTGATAGATGTGTACAATGTAAGGTTGAAACATACTGTACATTTAGAAGATCATTGGCCATCTTATTTTAAGTGTTGCCCCTATACATTGCAGCAGTGTTTCCCAAACTTGGGACGCCACTTATTCTGGGAAAGCCCCTGGTGGGCCAGGCTGGTTGGTTAACCGGCCGCGTCCGCAGGTTCGGCCAATCACAGCTCCCACTGGCCGCGGTTCGCTGCTCCAGGCCAATGGGAGCTGCAGGAAGCGGTGCGGGCCGCCGCACAGCCAGCCAGTCTGTATTACAGTCTCTGGTGATCTGGCATATCTCCCGGCACTCTGACACCCACTCTACTGTTTTGGCACCTACTTTGGCACTCTGGCATCTACTTTGGTGATTCCTCATGTATTTGTGTGTTTTCTTCTTGAGCTCTGGCTTCTTCTCCTAAGTTCCAGCACCTACCTCAGTCCTTCAGTGCAACAGCTTTCTAATAGCCTGGGCTCCACAGGCTAATCTACTTTCCTCTTGATCTTCCCAGGTGTACTTTCCCTGGTGTACCGGTGCCTTCTGTTTTCAGAACTTCTGGTGCATCAATACCTGATCCGTGTTTCTCACACCAGAAAACCATGTATCACCCTCTCAAGCTAGTGTGGGTCTCTGCATTGTTGACACTCTTCTACCTGAGCTTTTATTTAGATAACCTTGAAGGATGAAGGAAGGTATGATGGGGTAAAACCAATCACAGACTGGAAAGGGGTTAACAGTGAATTAATGACAGCAGAGGTGCAATAGATGCACCCATTTAATTGCTTCCCAGTCATAGGGGCAGGACTGGGAGACCTCAAGTAATAGTTTAATGGACACCTGGGCCCCATAAAAGGGAAGAGAGTTCAGTCTCAAAGGGGAAGCCATAGAGACCAAATAGGAGAGCTGGCTCCTATGAAAGGCTGAAGAGCCAGAGATTGTTGGAGGCCGGAGGTTTCAGGAAGACTTGGGTTTGGCAGGTCAGTACTTGATACCGAAGCTGGGGAAAAGCGCTGGAATTCCAGGAAAGCGCTGAGCACCAAGCCCAGTGGATAAGATGATTCTTTGTGACTTTTGACTGTCCTTGGACATTTGTTACCCCAGAAGAGATTTAGACTAGCTTCTTCTCAGTTGGAAGGCAGAGTGGTGCACAAACACAGATGACCCATATGTACAGTTCACTGAGATAGAAATTTGAACATGTGGAATTGTATTAGTGTTGTCTTAAATAATATAGCAAAACATATGGAATATTTTAATTTTGGAATTTAATGGAAATCCGTCAAAGTCTATCATGGACTTAATTTAATATTTTTATACTGCAGGTGTGTGTTGATGGAAGCTGACTCTGTCTCAAGTATGACATTTTCAGGTACATTAAATCCAGATGTGAAAGTCACAACTATTGAGACAGTATTTCTGCTAGAGATAATGTTGCAATTATATCTCTGTGAATAGGCAAACCTGACACTGTCTTTTGATAGGTTTCAGAGTAGCAGCCGTGTTAGTCTGTATTCGCAAAAAGAAAAGGAGTACTTGTGGCACCTTAGAGACTAACAAATTTATTAGAGCATAAGCTTTCGTGAATGCATCCGATGAAGTGAGCTGTAGCTCACGAAAGCTTATGCTCTAATAAATTTGTTAGTCTCTAAGGTGCCACAAGTACTCCTTTTCTTTTTGTCTTTTGATAATCACTGTAGTTCTACTATCTCATGTTTCTGAAAGAATTTCCCTGCATATGTATTTCCTAATAATAATTCTCACCACACAAAATGTCATTATACTTGAAGCTTGTGCAGATATGTTCAGATACTTAAATGTCTGGAATGTATTTAACAATGCTTATTATTGATTTTCCTTGGGGCAAAGGGATGGGAAGATTAAAAAAAGAAAACTGTCTTCTAATACATCTGTATGCATGTAACAGAAGAGTCCTTCTTCATTTCTATATGTGGATGATTTAGGAACTAAACCACTTCATTTAATTAAGGACAATACAAAACACTAACTCATCCCTTTTCCAAAGATTTGGACTCTACAAATATATGGCTCAGCTCATGAACATTTGTGGGAGATGTTGCTTCCTTCAGTCAAATATAGACAAATGGGCAACAGAAGTGCCCTTATACCACATACAATAAAGGTGTCTGACCTTGTAACAAACTAGCTGCCACAAAATTTTAGATTCAAATAAACATTATGAGCTTGATTCTTCCTTCAGACAAATTTTATACCAGTGTCATCTCATGCACTTCTGTAGAATTATTTATGTTTTATGCCAGTGTTAAAGGAAGAAGAATCGAGTCCAACCCGTCTCCCCAACAAGAGCATCTAAAACCAGTAGCATGAACTGCTCCTTTGATCCCAGATCTAGAACATCATAATGCATCTGGCAAATTGTACAGTAAAGCAACATGAATTTTTAAACCTTTTTAGTCATAGATATCGTCTTCCCCATTCCATGATTAGGGAATACCCGCTCAAACCAGACAGGAAAGGGAGACTCAGAGAACAGTAATTTGGTCCCTATTCACACTATTTACTTATGGCTAAATCCCAGAGAAAGGAAAAAGACAGCAGGGCTGTCTCCTTTTCAGCACAAAGCCCAGTACTGTGAAGTCAGTGCAGTACAGTATCTGGGTGGTGGCTGATGAAGCCTAGCCTGCACTTCCAGAAGGAATTCAGCAGTTCAGCAGAGCAGCTGAATGCAGAGCCTTATGGCCATACTCAGACACAGGGGAAAGTCAGGAGGAGAGATAGACAGACAAAAATGAAAAACTATGAAAAAGAGATTTAATAGGCATCATGGAAGAAAAGAAGAGGAGACCAGAGTAGTCTTTGGGAACAGATAAGTACTTTGTGTGAAGAACAAGTGTGCATATGTGTGTATGTGCACACACATGTAAGCATGTGGAGGGGTAGGAGAGAGCCAGGATGCAAAAGGAAAGGACAATTTCAGGGATATCCCTAAATCAGTGGAGCTATGAAGATTTGTGCCATTTCCAAGAACTTGAGTGATGCTGCTGGGAACTTCATGCATTTTGGGATATTTTTCGTTGTGTTGGGAGGCCAGAAAAACAATATAAGGGATTACAAAGAAATTACACAAGTGTTCTAGTTGCTCTGGTTCAGAGGGAGAAGTGGGGCTTTGAAGGTCTTGGGGAGTTTGACTTGGAGGGATTGCATCGTACTGAGTAGCTTTGAGTGTGTCTAAGAGGTTGGAGGGGGGATAGGAACAGAGTGGGTAGCGGATTCATGGGTCCCTTACAGTTTGATTCAGAGGGAGTTGCTGAAGGCTCTGTTGGGAACTGACCACATCTGCTAATATCCTTCTAAGCTGCTACATTTCACAGCAAGACTGGACAATGTTCCTCTTCTGCATGAAACAGCAATTACATTACAGGAGCTTACAGCCAGAGGAGAGCTATCTTCCCCCCGCTCAAAGTTATCAGACGACATGGGGAGAATGCATTGGATGGACCCCAGGAAAATCCAAGCCCAAGGGAGACATCTGGCTGAACTGTTTTATTGAACTTCCAACAGGGAGAATGAAATCAGTTTCAATTGAAAACATCACTGATATTTGTATTGGAATCAGTAACTATAACCCATTGAATTTAGTCACTCACCATGTTCTCTCATCAGATATATGGCAAATACAACTACTGGGCAAGGGTTATGTTCAGTGGAATAAAAAAAAACATTTACTTTCCCCAAGAGGGTAACAGGTGGAGGATTCTCACTGGGACTAGGTGCTGTGTTCAGTCTACACAGCAGGGTTTTCCCTTTAGCGACTGTCCAATCTGTCCCAACAGGTTGACAGTAATGGGGGAGGAATAGGGCATACCCCCTTATGGAGGATAGACAGAACAGTTGCCAACTCTCATGCGGTAAATAAGCATCCCGACTTTCACAATAAGCCAAAAATCAAGCTAATCCTATTTCAAAACAAAGCCAAAACAGGCCAGTCCCTAAGAACCCCAACACTCTATGTGACTAGAACCCCCTGGGATGCAGTCTGGGACTGTGGTGGCCCTGCTGTGCACCCCTGACCCTCTCCCCCCTTACCCCTGTTTGCCCCACCCTTGCCCCTGCTTGCTGGGAGCTGGTAAAAAAAAAGAAGCAACAAGGTACAGCAAGTAATAAGCTACAAGCCAAACAAGTAACAAGCCAAAAACTAGCCAACAAGCAACTCACAAGCCAATTAAGCCAAAAAAAAGCCCAATTTCTGCTTTTTTTGTGTGGGTTTGGCATGTCTGATAGACAGCTGTGCCTGGCCACTTAGAGCAAGCATTTGGAGAGTGGCCACACTATGTACTATTTTCAGAGTAGCAGCCGTGTTAGTCTGTATTCTCAAAAAGAAAAGGAGTACTTGTGGCACCTTAGAGACTAACAAATTTATTAGAGCATAAGCTTTCGTGAGCTACAGCTCACTTCATCGGATGCATTTGGTGGAAAAAACAGAGGAGAGATTTATATACACACACACACAGAGAACATGAAACAATGGGTTTATCATACACACTGTAAGGAGAGTGATCACTTAAGATAAGCCATCACCCACAGCAGGGGGGGGGAAGGAGGAAAACCTTCCATGGTGACAAGCAGGTAGGCTAATTCCAGCAGTTAACAAGAATATCAGAGGAACAGTGGGGGGTGGGGTGGGGGGGGGAGAAATACCATGGGGAAATAATTTTACTTTGTGTAATGACTCATCCATTCCCAGTCTCTATTCAAGCCTAAGTTAACTGTATCCAGTTTGCAAATTAATTCCAATTCAGCAGTCTCTCGTTGGAGTCTGTTTTTGAAGCTTTTTTGTTGAAGTATAGCCACTCTTAGGTCTGTGATCGAGTGACCAGAGAGATTGAAGTGTTCTCCAACTGGTTTTTGAATGTTATAATTCTTGACATCTGATTTGTGTCCATTCATTCTTTTACGTAGAGACTGTCCAGTTTGGCCAATGTACATGGCAGAGGGGCATTGCTGGCACATGATGGCATATATCACATTGGTAGATGCGCAGGTGAACGAGCCTCTGATAGTGTGGCTGATGTGATTAGGCCCTATGATGGTATCCCCTGAATAGATATGTGGACAGAGTTGGCAACGGGCTTTGTTGCAAGGATAGGTTCCTGGGTTAGTGGTTCTGTTGTGTGATGTGTGGTTGCTGGTGAGTATTTGCTTCAGGTTGGGGGGCTGTCTGTAAGCAAGGACTGGTCTGTCTCCCAAGATCTGAGAGAGCGATGGCTCGTCCTTCAGGATAGGTTGTAGATCCTTGATGATGCGTTGGAGAGGTTTTAGTTGGGGGCTGAAGGTGATGGCTAGTGGCGTTCTGTTGTTTTCTTTGTTGGGCCTGTCCTGTAGTAGGTGACTTCTGGGTACTCTTCTGGCTCTGTCAATCTGTTTCTTCACTTCAGCAGGTGGGTATTGTAGTTGTAGGAATGCATGATAGAGATCTTGTAGGTGTTTGTCTCTGTCTGAGGGGTTGGAGCAAATGCGGTTATATCGTAGCGCTTGGCTGTAGACAATGGATCGAGTGGTATGATCTGGATGAAAGCTAGAGGCATGTAGGTAGGAATAGCGGTCAGTAGGTTTCCGATATAGGGTGGTGTTTATGTGACCATCGCTTATTAGCACCGTAGTGTCCAGGAAGTGGATCTCTTGTGTGGACTGGTCCAGGCTGAGGTTGATGGTGGGATGGAAATTGTTGAAATCATGGTGGAATTCCTCAAGGGCTTCTTTTCCATGGGTCCAGATGATGAAGATGTCATCAATGTAGCGCAAGTAGAGTAGGGGCATTAGGAGACGAGAGCTGAGGAAGCGTTGGTCTAAGTCAGCCATAAAAATGTTGCAAAAAGAGAAGGAGTACAAGCCGTCAGGAACAGTATCCCCGATACTGTCACGGCTAACCTGGTGGCAGAACTTTGTGACTTTGTCCTGACCCATAACTATTTCACATTTGGTGACAATGTATACCTTCAAATCAGCGGCACTGCGATGGGTACCCGCATGGCCCCACAGTATGCCAACATTTTTATGGCTGACTTAGAACAACGCTTCCTCAGCTCTCGTCCCCTAATGCCCCTACTCTACTTGCGCTACATTGATGACATCTTCATCATCTGGACCCATGGAAAAGAAGCTCTTGAGGAATTCCACACAAGAGAATGCCTCTAGCTTTCATCCAGATCATACCACTCGATCCATTGTCTACAGCCAAGCGCTACGATATAACCGCATTTGCTCCAACCCCTCAGACAGAGACAAACACCTACAAGATCTCTATCATGCATTCCTACAACTACAATACCCACCTGCTGAATTGAAGAAACAGATTGACAGAGCCAGAAGAGTACCCAGAAGTCACCTACTACAGGACAGGCCCAACAAAGAAAACAACAGAACGCCACTAGCCATCACCTTCAGCCCCCAACTAAAACCTCTCCAACGCATCATCAAGGATCTACAACCTATCCTGAAGGACGAGCCATCGCTCTCTCAGATCTTGGGAGACAGACCAGTCCTTGCTTACAGACAGCCCCCCAATCTGAAGCAAATACTCACCAGCAACCACACATCACACAACAGAACCACTAACCCAGGAACCTATCCTTGCAACAAAGCCCGTTGCCAACTCTGTCCACATATCTATTCAGGGGATACCATCATAGGGCCTAATCACATCAGCCACACTATCAGAGGCTCGTTCACCTGCGCATCTACCAATGTGATATATGCCATCATGTGCCAGCAATGCCCCTCTGCCATGTACATTGGCCAAACTGGACAGTCTCTATGTAAAAGAATGAATGGACACAAATCAGACGTCAAGAATTATAACGTTCAAAAACCAGTTGGAGAACACTTCAATCTCTCTGGTCACTCGATCACAGACCTAAGAGTGGCTATACTTCAACAAAAAAGCTTCAAAAACAGACTCCAACGAGAGACTGCTGAATTGGAATTAATTTGCAAACTGGATACAATTAACTTAGGCTTGAATAGAGACTGGGAATGGATGAGTCATTACACAAAGTAAAACTATTTCCCCATGGTATTTCTCCCCCCCCCACCCCACCCCCCACTGTTCCTCTGATATTCTTGTTAACTGCTGGAATTAGCCTACCTGCTTGTCACCATGGAAGGTTTTCCTCCTTCCCCCCCCCCTGCTGTGGGTGATGGCTTATCTTAAGTGATCACTCTCCTTACAGTGTGTATGATAAACCCATTGTTTCATGTTCTCTGTGTGTGTGTATATAAATCTCTCCTCTGTTTTTTCCACCAAATGCATCCGATGAAGTGAGCTGTAGCTCACGAAAGCTTATGCTCTAATAAATTTGTTAGTCTCTAAGGTGCCACAAGTACTCCTTTTCTTTTTACTATGTACTATAAATGACTTAGTCCTTTGATGTCCAAGTCAGAGTAACAGGGGAAAGAGCTAGCTCTTTGTCTCTATGGCAGTTTCCCAAACTTGGGACGCTGCTTGTTCAGGGAAAGCCCCTGGTGGGCCTGGCTGGCTGGTTTAGCCAGTTTTGGCTGATAACGGCTCCCACTGGCAGCGGTTCGCTGTGCCCGGCCAATGGGGGCTGCGGGAAGTGGTGGCCAGTACGTCCCTCAGCCTGCGCCACTTTCAGCAGCCCCCATTGACTGGGCACAACGAACCGCGGCCAATGGGAGCCGTGATCGGCCGAACCTGCGGACGCGGCAGGTAAACAAACTGGCAGGGCCTTTCCCTGAACAAGCGGCATCCCAAGTTTGGGAAACACTGCTCTGTGGGCATCTTGGTTTAATGCTCTGAGTTGAAGATAGTGCAGGGGGAGTGAGTTGGAGAGAATGCCAGGGAAATTCCACCTTTGAGAGGGAAACCAATGAGAAATTTCATAAACAGCTTTGTGGGGAAAGAATATAGATTTTCCTGATCTCACAGACCACATTGATTAAATCCCTCTCTTCTTGGTGGGAATTGGGGTGGAGGGGCAAGGTGAGAAATGCAGAACAGAGTCTTACATGCAGAGGCTATGGAGATTTGTTTTATTATTCAGTTATGGGCATAGAATAGAAAATGCACTCTATGCAATATTGCCAAATCTGCACAGCCAAACACCACAAACCAGATGTCCAAAAGTAATAGGATTGGTTTAGGAATCAACAGGTTAAAACACAAAAATTCACACTGTTGTTGTTCTACCTTCTAGTGTTTTAGGAGATCATTCAGGAGACCACAGTTTTCTGCTTTTGGCTTTGTTGGCTGGGCAAGTGGCATTCCCAACCAAGTTCTGTACAGGTTCTGTGCTGGCTGAGTGCCCAGGTGGCTGGGCATGAAAAGGGTCAAATTCCAATCAGGGCCAATTCAAAATCTACGCTGACCTCCTGGTCCTCTGACTTAGTCTGTCCAGGAGGATCATAAAGAGAGAAGGAAGCAAGGAGTCCTCAAGCAGCAGAGCAGTTCAAAGACACCATCATAGGGCCTAATCACATCGGCCACACTATCAGAGGCTCGTTCACCTGCGCATCTACCAATGTGATATATGCCATCATGTGCCAGCAATGCCCCTCTGCCATGTACATTGGCCAAACTGGACAGTCTCTACGTAAAAGAATGAATGGACACAAATCAGACGTCAAGAATTATAACGTTCAAAAACCAGTTGGAGAACACTTCAATCTCTCTGGTCACTCGATCACAGACCTAAGAGTGGCTATACTTCAACAAAAAAGCTTCAAAAACAGACTCCAACGAGAGACTGCTGAATTGGAATTAATTTGCAAACTGGATACAATTAACTTAGGCTTGAATAGAGACTGGGAATGGATGAGTCATTACACAAAGTAAAACTATTTCCCCATGGTATTTCTCCCCCCCCCACCCTACCCCCCACTGTTCCTCTGATATTCTTGTTAACTGCTGGAATTAGCCTACCTTGCTTGTCACCATGAAAGGTTTTCCTCCTTCCCCCCCCCGCTGCTGGTGATGGCTCATCTTAAGTGATCACTCTCCTTACAGTGTGTATGATAAACCCATTGTTTCATGTTCTCTGTGTGTGTGTATATAAATCTCTCCTCTGTTTTTTCCACCAAATGCATCCGATGAAGTGAGCTGTAGCTCACGAAAGCTTATGCTCTAATAAATTTGTTAGTCTCTAAGGTGCCACCGGTACTCCTTTTCTTTTTACATGGCAAGTGAAGGCCAAGACTGGTATCTATTGGCTGTAGGCAGTTGGGGCAAGAAAAGCAAGCCCTATCTTGGCACCCAAGGGCTCTTTAGTGATTTCAAAGTCTCATTGGGGGCAATTTGAAATTTCATGGTAACCTCATGGTGCCCTTGCTTAGCCTGGCCAGGTGATGGAAACTGTTAACATTTCAAAGCAGGCAACAATTTGCTCTTCCCCATTTACCATCATTCTGGGCACAGGAGTCTGCAGATGTCTGAGGACATTCCCTAAGGCACCTGGAATGGAGTGAAAGTCATACCAATGTTTCTACAGAAGATCTTCAAGGATCATTAATTAGGACTGTGTGCTGGCTTAGGTTCCCCTGGCAGTGGAAGATAAACAGCTGCACACTCTGGCTGAGTTTGTACACAGATGCAGGTGCCTCTCAGAAGGCAGGATGAGACCCTTTTTTTGTGCCAGAGTGCAGAGCAGGCCAGACATCCCTCTTCCAGATCACTCAATCCTCCCCTTCTCCCATGTGGCAGAGGCCAGCAGAGAGGGTTTCCTTCAGTGCTGCCAGACAGTTTTACCCTGCACCCTTGTGGGCAACTCTCTGGCTCATGGTCAACTAGCAGGTCTGAGGGGAGAGTGGTTAGCCCCCTAAAAGAAGTCCAAGGGAGTAAATGTTGAAGTTGATTGGTGAGGGAGGTTGAAGTGAAAGCCACGTGGAACATATATGGACCTGAGACCTGACCACCCCAACACCCTCCCAGAGGGCCTAGCCCAGAGCTGGTGGGAACCCTAATTGAGCAAAGCCACTTCCTCATGGTGAGAGCTGATAACTGTTACAAACTGCCAGGCTAAAAGTGGAGGGTGACCGGAACTTCCCTTCATGTGATAGGGAGGTTTAGGAGGATGGCCCCACTTTTCACCTACCTGGAGAGGGGGTTACACGTCTCATGGCAAGCCTAGACTACTATATGTTTTGCAACCTCTATGGTAAAGGTTAGTCTCCCTGCTGAGACGGGGAAATCTCTTAATTTAATGTTTTAATTATGAAGGGCATCCCGAGTTGACCCTGGGTGTGAAATATCTAAATTATCCATTGTTTCACATTGATCAGGTAGAAGAGACAGAGGCAAGGACACTTCCATTGAAGATCCTGCAGTAACAGACAGGTTTCAGAGTAGCAGCCATGTTAGTCTGTATTCGCAAAAAGAAAAGGAGTACTTGTGGCATCTTAGAGACTAACAAATTTATTAGAGCATAAGCTTTCGTGAGCTACAGCTCACTTCATCGGATGCAGTAACAGAGACACTGTAAGTGAGGTGTGGGTGGAGAACTCCTGAGTTTTATTGATGACCATATTGAGAGTGGAGAGAGGTATTTGGGGGGGTGGTCCAAGTTTCTTTCATGGACACCCAGATCCCCTTGAAGACACTTGCCATAACATGCTTAGAAACAGATAATACTGCCCCACCTTTTGGTTATAAACAGGCTGTCATCTCATTTAAGCATTGCACATTCCATCACCAGTCCCTTTGCAATGTCTATCAGTTGTCTTCATGCTTCACAGTTTGGCCAATGGGTAAAAGAAACCCCTGCCAAATTTTAAATCCCTGCTCCAAAGCCTGAAGGTGCTAGAGCATCTCAAAATGCTTGTAAAAATTGTTTTTAAACCTGGGCAAAGTGGCATATTTTCCCCTAGTCTCATTCGTAGAAATGGCTGAACAATTGTAGCTGAAACTTTTAAAAAAGATTCAGCCTGAGGCAGAAATCTGGCATGGGAAATATCTCCCTAAATACTTAAAGTTTGGCACAGTTATAAAGAGCTCAAAACAGATTCTTAACTATAGGTGGTACTTTCTGCTGTACCTATAATACTGTACATTGAGAATGACAGTAACAATATAGAATGGGCTCAACCCAGCATGATATTAAATATGTTCAATTTCTTTTGGCTTCAGTGGGAACTGAGAGTATACAGCACATTACAGGATGAGATCCAAACAGAGGAATTCATACCGGTGTGGCTGACCCATTTTGCTTGTGCTATCATTATTCTGTTTATTACTGGTTACCCTCAACTGAGCATCCAACAAGCAGAGCAGAACCCCAATTTAATTAGTAAGTTAGCCCCACAATGGAGTAAGCATTTATAGCAAATGTTTAAAATGGGCACTTCTGATCAGTTTACCAAGGTATAAATGCTTTCAATTAATAAAAGGCCAGGATGATATTTCATTAGGGCTTAAAAGAGGCAGAAAAATACCTGCAAAGAAGAAATCTCCTTGCCAATCAAAGACAAAACATGAAAGTAGTTTTGTAAAATAACATTAATGTTCAAGAAATATGCTTAAAGTGGAAATTGCTTTTGGAAGTTGGGAAATGATCACACAGCACTGGATGTCAGGTACTAGAAGCAGATCACAGAGTAGAGGACAAAAAGATACTACAGGTCAAGAACATAGTTAACGTGAAGACTAATATATACAAATTTTTGCCAGAGAAAAAAGAGGAAGAACCTTAAAGTTACTTGGTAACTGCCAGACCGGTTTCCATTCTGAGTAATATTTTCAATTTCCAGCCCCATCAACCTTTCTCAAAACAAAACAATCATTTTAGCCTGGAATTTCTCATATTTATTCTCAGGTGAGATTTTATGTATTTATTTGTTTTAATTGGTGGTTGAGTGAGGAGTTTCAAACAGAAATTTCACTTTTAAAACATTTTTGGAGATCTATTAAAAATTATTGCTAAAAGGAAACTGAGAAAGGGCATGATTATATAGATGGTCCAACTTGAGACAAAAAATGGGTGGTGGTAGTGGGGGAATTACTATACTAGTCAATCCTATAAACTACAGGTTCTGTTTATATCCAAAACAGCTGCATGAAATAACTTAGCAGCAGGCATTGGAGGTTTCACATACTTCATCACTATGGACATTATTTCATCGTTAACACATAAAATATGTGCTTAACTTTAAACACGAGTATTTCCATTGACTTCGCTGGTGTAGAGTCAGTCCCTTAGTACTAGTCCACTGAATGTCCATATGAAACAAGCTGGAACACTAAATAAGTTAAAACTAACTACAGGATTTTCTCTCAGGCTGCATAAATGTTATTTATCTCACTTTGTTTTATTTCTCCATTGTTAAAGGAGGGACACAATAAGTTAAACATACAGTATTAGAATGTATATATTATGGAGGTATTGTATTGATAGTAACTATAGTTACAATTGCCATGAAATTTTCTTTTACAAAAGGATGTATATCTTTTTGGTTTGCACTTCAATAACACACTTTAGTCTTGCAGTTTGGTACAATGGTGCTTCATAAGTTATCCTAAACATTACAAAAAAAGATAATGAACAGTCACCATTTGCAGCTGTACTCCAGACCTTACTTGCTACACATACACACTCAAATACAAAACCCTGCTCAGAACTATATACTGGGTGATTTCAACAAGTCACATGAATTAGATCAAGGATATGATTTTGGTCTCACTTGATTTTTAAACTTTTTCTCATAAGTGGAATTCTCACCTGTTCTTCAAGTCACCACTCTCTTTTAGTGAAATCTATCCTAAACAACTCACTTCTATATATTTCCCTATTGCATTAACTATCACACACACATGCAAACATACACACTTAACATATACACATTATATGTAAATTTAAATTAACCATGCAGATATGCATATGCCATAAGTCACTACCAGGTGATACTATTATCTGTTGTCCTTCCTCATATTTTCTCCTTACCTCTCTCTCTCTGTTATACTCACTCACTTCCATGTTGAGATTACAATATTTCCTGGCAGGGAGTTGGTTTATTTATTCTGTGAAATGCCTAGCAAACTTTAAGGTGCTGAATATAACAGGCCAGATTCTCTTTCCCTGTTCCAGTCAGTAGTACTGCTGAGATAGCTTAAAGTGGTAGACTATGACTCTAGTTGGCCAACAGGAGGTACATGGTATAAATTACCCTTAGACCACTCTAACTTTTGAACGGGCTGCGGCCAGAGGAGATTGAGAACTGGTGATTGTAACCTGCTCCCTGAATAGTAAATTCCCCCCACACACACAAATCCCCCACTTCCCCTCCTGAACTGTGTGGTTCTTAGCACAGAAAGGGCTCCAGGATAATAACTTACACCAGAATAACAGCATGGTTTAGGTGGAGAGGCTCTTGATTTCCATTAGTGCCCATGAGAAGAGAATCAGGCTCCAAGCACCCTGAAAGGTGACAGCTCTCATGAGTAAGTTGTTCACTACATGTGCATAATGATTCACGTAGCATCCTATACAGTAGGTATTCATTTTAATCGTTTAAAAATTAAGCTGGGTCCAGAAAGGGGTGACAACAATGTTTTCATAACAATGGTAATAACTGGTGTGCTTACCACCAGAAAACTCATGACTGGATTAACACCTTTTACAAAGTCACAATTGTTTTCTCTTATGCACAGTGCACATTACTCAATGTAGCAGCCTGATTAAATGTATTTGAAGATGGCTACACTGTGCCACCTGGAGTTCTAATAAACCAAAACCACAAAACACTCTCTCTCTCTCTCTCTTTATAATGCTATTTTATTTATGAATAAAGTATTCAGATTTGGAGAATGAGCTTAGTTCCATGACTCCTCGATACTGAATTCATGAATAGATTGGCTAGTGTTTTGGCAAAAGCTCATCAGCTATCCAGAAAGCATAGTTAACGGTGAAATTTGTCAATATATTTTACATTCTAGATACCCCTAAGAAAAAATGAAGCAGGGATAGGTGCTAGAAACTGTAGGGAAATGTGAGTTCCTAAATATTTCAGAATGCTAAAATAGCATTGTTGGGATATGTAGGGGTTAAGTAGAGACCTGGGAAACTGCTAATGTGCTGACATGGCATTAGGGGACAAAGGTATAAGAAGGCTGTAGTTCTTTGCTTAATAAATAAGTTGCCATATTTTGCCCTTCCCTGTTGCTTGTAAGAATTAATAAGAATGCAGCTGCATAAAAAAAGGAACTGTTGAATAGTGCCTTTGTGTGAAAGAAGGTAAAAGAAATGTTATCTTCTCCCCCCCCTTCCTTTCCCAGCTACATAAACAAGCCCTGGTTTATGCCCCCTTCCTCCCTCCCCTGAGAATTGCTGACCAGGGAGATTTGTGGCAACAAACTGTTGCAAAGAAATATATTTTCAAGGTAAAATGCCTGTGTGATGTGTATAATGCTGCGCACAATAACTAGGAGGGGTTTACTAACAAAATGGGTGTTTTTACGACTTAATAAGGGGTTTTGGGGTGTTGTACGTAGGCATGTACATACTAACAAACAAAAAGAATGTGCTGTAACTAATTCAGGGCTTACTGGACAATTGGGTCCAGGGAAACAAGTATCGCAATAAAGAAGCCCATACTCATATCCACCTCTGGGTCAACCTGCTCCTTCTTCTTAGAATCATAGAATCATAGAATATCAGGGTTGGAAGGGACCCCAGAAGGTCATCTAGTCCAACCCCCTGCTCAAAGCAGGACCAAGTCCCAGTTAAATCATCCTAGCCAGGGCTTTGTCAAGCCTGACCTTAAAAACCTCTAAGGAAGGAGATTCTACCACCTCCCTAGGTAACGCATTCCAGTGTTTCACCACCCTCTTAGTGAAAAAGTTTTTCCTAATATCCAATCTAAACCTCCCCCATTGCAACTTCTTCTAACAAGCATGTGGATAAGTAACAGTTTGCAATAACAAAACATAGCATGAGTTGCACTAAAAGTATCCCCCTCCCCACCTTCCCTTGGACACATATTTTTGCCTGCACAGTTTATTTGATCTCTAGAATTCTGACTGACTGAAGACAATTGAAGTGGGTAGGTCTGTGGTAGAGGTACTGCTTCAATGTCTTGGTTAGATAGCCCTGCTTTAGGGAATACAATCTTGTTCATCATATATTTTCATCTGGGAAAGCCACTATCTGAACTGACAAGCTTTCTGAGGTGAAAATGTGTATATGGATTTTTGTATTATACACAAACAGCTGTAACTATTTTTCAGTAAAAATGGGTGTATTTTTATTAAGCAGAAATGGAGAAAGCTTATTTAGTAACAAATTGAATAACACTGCTTTAGTCATTTGGAGAAAGAACAAGCTATAGAAACATCTAATTGAATATTTAAAGGCTTCCCAAGATAAGGTTATAAGTTTTCCACTGAACTGGGAGATAATGCAGCTGATCCAAAAATGAAAATGGCTTTCAGGTTTGCCTACCTGGCAAACAAAATTATGTGTTCTCCCATACAAGACAGTGGATCTCTCACTTCTTATTCCGAGTGTGCATATGAACAGAAAATAATATAACTCTCGCTAGAGCTAGGAGAATTACAAACTTCCATTTGGACCAGCTAATCCTGCGTTCTGTTCTTGCTCTCTTGAGAAAGGCATGTTGGTACCACTTCTAGTTTCAATAAGGGATGTTAGATGCCCAGGTGGAATAATTTTGTTTCCTCCTAGAGCAAATTAAATTATTGTGAGTTACTCACAGTTAATTAAGAAGATCTCATAGAATGGAGACAGGGACATCATCTCTTAAGAAAGAATTTTTGAAATGTGACTATTAGTAAGATACACGTCCAAACCATGTAACAATCTATTGCTGGATATTTACAAAGATGTCATAGGCACCAGCTACTGTACAATAACTGCTCACATGCAGTATGGGAAATAAAGCTCACAGGTAGTGCTGAATAAGCCCAGTGAGGTTTGTCACATGGTTTGGCATTGGCTCAATCTCTGCAGATTTACATGGAGTTTCAGGTTGACATGAATTTAAAAAAAAAATTACCCTACCCAACTTCCTAAAGAAATTCCCACTTCCATATGCAAGAGACACCCTTTATGTGCCTTTGTCCTCTTCAAGTGTGTGTAGCATAATGCCTCTCAGGAGAGAGGTTTCAAAGTAGTAGCCATGTTAGTCTGTATCAGCAAAAACAAAGCAGAGTCCTTGTGGCACCTTAGAGACTAACAAATTTATTTGGGCATAAGCTTTCGTGGACTAGAACCCACTTCATCAGATGCATGGAGTGGAAAATACAGGAGCAGGTATAAATACATGAAAAGATGGGAGTTGCCTTACCAAGTGTGAGGTCAGTCTAATGAGATAATTCAATTAACAGTAGGATACCAAGGGAGGAAAATATATTTTGTAGTGGTAATGAGAATGTCCCATTTCAAACAGTTGACAAGAAAGATGACAAGAAGGTGGGAGTAACAGTAGGGGGAAATTAATATGGGGGAAATTAAGTTAGGTTTTGTAATGACCTAACCATTCCCAGTTTTTATTCAGGCCTAATGTAATGGTGTCCAGTTTGCAAATTAATTCCAGTTCTTCAGTTTCATGTTGGAGTCTGGTTTTCAATTTTTTTTGTTGAAGAATTGCCACTTTTAGGTCTGTTATTGAGTGACTAGGGAGATTGAAGTCTTCTCCTAGTGGTTTTTGAATGTTATAATCCCTGATGTGAGATTGGTGTCCATTTATTCTTTTGCATAGAGACTGTCCGGTTTGGCCAATGTACATGGCAGAGGGGCATTGCTGGCACATGATGGCATATGTCACATTGGTAGATGTTCAGGTGAATGAGCCCCTGATGGTGTGGCTTATGTTTAGGTCCTATGATGGTGTCCCTTGAATATATATGTGGACAAAGTTGGCACTGGTGTTTGTTGCAGGGTTTGGTTCCTGAGTTGGTGTTTTTGTTGTGTGGTTTGTATTTGCTGGTGAGTATTTGCTTTAGGTTGGGGGGCTGTCTGTAAGAGAGGACTGGTTTGTCTCCCAAGGTCTGTGAGAGTGAGGGATCGTCCTTCAGGATAGGTTGTAGATCCTCGATGATGCGCTGGAGAGGTTTTAGTTGGGGGCTGTAGGTGATGACTAATGGCATTCTATTACTTTCTTTGTTGGGCCTGTCTTGCAGTAGGTGACTTGTGGATACCCTTCTGGGTCTGTCAGTCTGTTTTTTCACTTCAGCAGGTGGGAATTGTAGTTTTAAGAATGCTTGTTAGAGATCCTGTAGGTGTTTGTCTCTGTCTGAGGGATCGGAGCAAATGCACTTGTATCGTAGAGCTTAGCTGTAGACAATAGATCATGTGATGTGGTCTGGATGAAAGCTGGAAGCATGTAGTTAAGTATAGCTGTCCGTAGGTTTCCAGTATAGGGTGGTGTTTATGTGACCATCGCTTATTAGCACTGTAGTGTCCAGGAAATGAATCTTTTGTGTGGAGTGGTCCAGTCTGAGGTTGATGGTGGGGTGGAAATTGTTGAAATCATGGTGGAATTCCTCAAGGGCCTCATTCCCATGGGTCCAGATGATGAAGATGTCATCAGTGTAGCGCAAGTAGAGTAGGGGCATTAGGGGATGAGAGCTGAGGAAGCGTTGTTCTAAGTCAGCCATAAAAATGTTGACATACTGTGGGGCCATGTGGGTACCCATATCAGTCCCGCTGACTTGAATTCACCCTTTATATCCTATTTTCAGGCACTGACAGTAGAATTTCTGCCTCCCCAATCCACAGGGCATTGACTAGTTCAAAAAGTTCCCATAGGTAGCAGAAGAGGGGGAAAAACTTTGTTTGACCTGTGCTACTCAGGCCCTGAAGGAGAACACAGGACCTCTGAGACAGTGGAGAGGAACAGGGCTTCCCTGAGATCTGGAAAGTCTGAGCTCAGCCCATCTTCCCTGGGGACAACTGTGCCCCACTTCAGCTAATGAGAACGTTTGAAGGAAACCTTGTGGGGACCGCCTAAAACTAGCTAGCCCCAGTTGGTCTATGTTCCCTAGGTGACTATAGCCAGTTGGCACAAATTAGAGAAGCCCCTAGGTCAGACCTGAGGCAGATAATCTGGTGATGAGACTGGCATTGTGCCTCAGAAGCTGGCCCAGCAGAAAATCTGCCCCTCTGTCTTTTCTGGTCTGCCAAGCATCTATCCTCTCCTCATCTAATCCCTTCATAAGACTAATTTCTTTCACAATGTCCACAATGAGTCAATAATATTTAATAATTACTATGAATCTGCAACCATGGGTAAGGCTGAGAGTCTGTCATGGAGGTCACGGATTCTGTGACTTTCTTGGACCTCCGTGACTTCTGCAGCCAGCAGGTGCAGCTGACCTGCCCGATCTGCTTGGGCAGCCCTGGTGCCAGCTGCACCATCCCCCCACCCGCAACAGCGGCAGTCCTGGGCTGCCTCCGCCAGCAGCAGCGCGGCAGTCCCAGGCATGCAGGGCTGCTCCCCGGCAGCAGCAGCTGCTGCTGTCCCAGGCTGGAGGGAATGTCCCCGACCATTAGCAGCGGTGATGGTCCCAGGCCGACCCCTGCCATGGTCCCATGCCACCCCTCTGCCCCAAGCACCAGTAGGCACCCTGGGGCCCCCACCCTGAGCACCAGTGGGTGACACAGAGACCCCCCTACAGAGCAGCAGGTGCACCTCCGGAATTCCCCAGAACACCAAAGATTTAGTGATGGGTATATAGTGCAAGTCATGGACAGGTCACGGGACCATGAATTTTTGTTTATTGTCCATGACCTGTCCATGACTTTTACTAAAAATGCCCATGACTAAATCTTAGCCTTATCCAGAAGCAACTAAATACTTGTATGATCTTATGCTTCTTATCACATCACCTTCCTACCATTTATTTTCTTTGCATAACATACAGCCTTAGACTGTAACCTTTTCAGGGAAGGAGTAGTGTCTTGCTATCTGAGCTGAACTACAGTTAGTCCACTTTTGTACAGTTTAAAAAAAGTCATCCTCACTGGACAACATTTTCATATGTGACTAGTGATTTGGGGTGCCTAACTTGAGAATCCTTAAAGGGTTCTGATATTCAGAGAGTGGGTGCTCAGGAGGGTGAGTTGATTTAAATCAGCAGTCAGAGAATCTTGATTTAAATCATCTAATTTAAATGTGTTTTGCATGTGTACTTTTTAGTTGATTCTCACTGCTCAGACACCACTAAAACATGTTGATTTGCAACTACAATAGTTTTAACACTAAAGCTGGTGCTACTTTTGCTAATCTGGAGATACATTATGTTTACATATTTATTTAAGCAATTATATAGCTTAACTTACATTTATTCTGATTTTTAATTTTAAAAATTTTATGTTAGAAAATGGTGAGTGATGCATTTATTTACTAGATGATTAATTGTTTACCTGTGATTTGTGTCAAGCTCTATTTGGATGGAAATTCAAATCAATTAAAAATGTGCAAAACAGCATTTAATTTTATTATTACTTATTATTATTATTGAATAAAATTACCTTAAATGTTCTGGATACATAACAAAAAGTTTATAAAAGATAGTTTTAAATGCAAAACAGATGATTTATCAAACGGTAGTAACTATAGTTAGCGAATTGTATTGATTGTTTCTGGTCACCATATCCTTCAAGATTTTAGAACTAGTAGATCTCATCCTTTTACACACAATTTTTTTCTTACAATGAAAGAGGAAAACAAGCTTTCCTGCTTTTCCAACTCCCAACTGGTTTCTGAACTTTAAACTAGTCATTGAACTGAATTAGTTGAATAAACTGAAATGAAGAAAATATTCACACTAACTTGCAGAACAAGCTATTGCTGTCAAAATCTGGTTTAACTTCTGTTGGTGAGAGAGACAAGATTTTGAGCCACACAGAGCTCTTCTTTGGGTCTGGAAAAGGTACTCCCAACGTCACAGGAAAATGCAAGGTGTAAAAATTGTTTGCATACGTAGTTAGCACAGATAGTAAGGGACCATTCAAGGTAGAGTGTCCTATTAATAGTCCTGTAGTTATAGAAGAAAAGGGGGGTTATTGGATTACAGAATGTTGAAATACTCCATAAATCCAGGTTTCAGAGAAGCAGCCGTGTTAGTCTGTATTCGCAAAAAAGAAAAGGAGTACTTGTGGCACCTTAGAGACTAACAAATTTATTTGAGCATAAGCTTTCGTGAACTACAGCTCACTTCATCGGATGCATTCGATGGAAAATACAGTGGGGAAATTTATATACACACACAGAGAACATGAAACAATGGCTTTTATCATACACACTGTAAGGAGAGTGATCACTTAAGATGAGCTATTACCAGCAGGAAGGAGGGCGGGAAAGGAGGAAAACTTTTTGTGGTGATAATCAAGGTGGGCCATTTCCAGCAAAACGTCTGAGGAACAGTAGGGGGTGGGGTGGGGTGGAGAAATAACATGGGGAAATAGTTGACCTGGGGTATTCTATCTGCTACCCAAGATCCATAAACCTGGAAATCCTGGACGCCCCATCATCTCAGGCATTGGCACCCTGACAGCAGGATTGTCTGGCTATGTAGACTCCCTCCTCAGGCCCTATGCTACCAGCACTCCCAGCTATCTTTGAGACACCACTGACTTCCTGAGGAAACTACAATCCATTGGTGATCTTCCTAAAAACACCATCCTAGCCATTGTGGAAGTAGAAGCCCTCTACACCAACATTCCACACAAAGATGGACTACAAGCCATCAGGAACAGTATCCCCGATAATGTCACGGTTAACCTGGTGGCTGAACTTTGTGACTTTGTCCTCACCCATAACTATTTCACATTTGGGGACAATGTATACCTTCAAATCAGCGGCACTGCGATGGGTACCCGCATGGCCCCACGGTATGCCAACATTTTTATGGCTGACTTAGAACAACGCTTCCTCAGCTCTCATCCCCTAATGCCACTACTCTACTTGCACTACACTGATGACATCTTCATCATCTGGACCCATGGAAAAGAAGCCCTTGAGGAATTCCACCATGATTTCAACAATTTCCATCCCACTATCAACCTCAGCCTGGACCAGTCCACACAAGAGATTCACTTCCTGGACACTACGGTGCTAATAAGCGATGGTCACATAAACACCACCCTATATCGGAAACCTACTGACCGCTATTCCTACCTACATGCCTCTAGCTTTCATCCAGATCACACCACACGATCCATTGTCTACAGCCAAGCTCTATGATATAACCGCATTTGCTCCAACCCCTCAGACAGAGACAAACACCTACAAGATCTCCATCATGCATTCTTACAACTACAATACCCACCTGCTGAAGTGAAGAAACAGATTGACAGAGCCAGAAGAGTACCCAGAAGTCACCTACTACAGGACAGGCCCAACAAAGAAAAGAACAGAACGCCACTAGCCATCCCCTTTAGCCCCCAACTAAAACCTCTCCAATGCATCATCAAGGATCTACAACCTATCCTGAAGGACGACCCATCACTCTCACAGATCTTGGGAGACAGGCCAGTCCTTACTTACAGACAGCCCCCCAACCTGAAGCAAATACTCACCAGCAACCACACACCACACAACAGAACCACTAATCCAGGAACCTATCCTTGCAACAAAGCCCGTTGCCAACTCTGTCCACATATCTATTCAGGGGACACCATCATAGGGCCTAATCATATCAGCCACACTATCAGAGGCTCGTTCACCTGCGTATCTACCAATATGATATATGCCATCATGTGCCAGCAATGCCCCTCTGCCATGTACATTGGTCAAACTGGACAGTCTCTATGTAAAAGAATAAATGGACACAAATCAGACGTCAAGAATTATAACATTCAAAAACCAGTCGGAGAACACTTCAATCTCTCCGGTCATACGATTACAGACCTGAGAGTGGCTATCCTTCAACAAAAACAGACTCCAACAAGAGACTGCTGAATTGGAATTAATTTGCAAACTGGATACAATTAACTTAGGCTTGAATAGAGACTGGGAGTGGATGAGTCATTACATAAAGTAAAACTATTTCCCCATGTTATTTTTGCCCCCACCCCACTCCCTACTGTTCCTCAGACATTCTTGTTAACTGCTGGAAATGGCCTACCTTGATTATTACCAGAAAAAGTTTTCCTCCTTTCCCCACCCTCCTTCCTGCTGGTCATAGCTCATCTTAAGTGATCACTCTCCTTACAGTGTGTATGATAAAAGCCATTGTTTCATGTTCTCTGTGTGTGTATATAAATCTCCCCACTGTATTTTCCACCAAATGCATCTGATGAAGTGAGCTGTAGCTCACAAAAGCTTATGCTCAAATAAATTTGTTATTCTCTAAGGTGCCACAAGTCCTCCTGTTCTTTTTTCCATAAAATCCATAAGTCTCTGCTCTGTCCACGATTTTTAGTGTCTAGCAGAGTAATGAATTTAAACTCTCCAATATGACAACCTCTTCATGGGCAACCGTGAAAAAGAATTTCTGAACACATGCCTATCACAATATGTGGTACACCTCATCCGGTGCACTAAATGCCTCATCCAATTCAGTAAATGGACATAACAACGGGCAATCACTGCACTTTCAAATAAACTAACACAGGAAAATGATAAAAGACAAAAACACCCTATCACTTGTGGGTGAACACTTTTCACAAAAAGATTGCTCTGTATCTGATCTATCAGTACTCATCCTCAAAGGAAACCTGCACAACACTTTCAAAAGATGAGCCTGGTGTCTTAAATTCATTACTCTACTAGACACCAAAAATCACAAACTGAACAGAGACACTGGATTTATGAATTATTTATAACCCACTAACCCCCTCTTTTTGTCCTATGACTGCATTAGTGTTAATGGGATATTCTATCTTGAATGGCAATGGGGGCGCATAGCCCTGGCTTCAGCCCTAGACCAGAATAGTTATTCTAGTATAACAGTTGTTAGTGATGGGAATCTCCAGTTAACCTTCCAAAACCTATGTCACTATGGGAACATTGAATTCAGGTCTACCAGTAGATATTTTAAATTTCTACATGATATTTCTGAGACTCTGCTTTAGGGTTTGTCTTGTCTAGAATTGAAATGTCAGTTAAAAAGTGTTATCAAGCACATTCTAAGTAACATACTCTAAAAGTTTACTGTTAGGTTGACTATACATCCCGTTTTGGCTGGAACAGTCCCCTTTTTAAGCCCTGTCCTAGCTGTCCTGACTTTTTTGGCAAAAGTGGGAATTTGTCCTATTTGCTCTTACCAACTGATGATCAGTTGGCAAGAGAAATTGGGACAAATGCCCACTTTTCTCAAAAAAGTGGGGCTCAGAGGAATGTGCAGGAGGGTTGGAGAGGTGTGGCGATGCCAACCCTGAAGGGGGAGGGGGACAGGGCTCCTCCAAGCAGTGATACCAGCTGCGTTGGCCGGCAGGGGAGCAGGCAGGGTTTGGGTGAGCAGTGATGCCAGCCTCACATGGGGAGCAGTCTGGACTTGGACGAGAGCCTTGTGTGTAGGGGAGGCAGGAGCTGGGTGAATGACTTGGATTAGCTCCATGTGGGCTGCAGAACAGGGCAGAGGACAGCTCCATGTACGGGGCAAAGGTGGAGCAGGGCTCAGCAAAGTGGCTCAGGCCAGCCCCTCAGAGTGTACCCTTTTCCCTTTGGGAAATATGGTCACTTTATTTAGCACAGATATGGCAATGCATACTTTTAATACATCTTAGTTTGCTGAGTTGAAGACTAAACTCCACCATAGGCTTCAATTAGATCGGCTTAGTATTTGTTAAAGTCTGCAGTGTCTTGCCTACACTAGACTTGTATAATATATTTATTTAGAAGGTGTTAGCTAACACTTTCTAATAACACACCTCTAACTCCTAATCAAGACAAATCTTAAAGAAGATTGCCATTCTTTCAAAAGCATCATATAGGAGTTTAAAATCTGCATTTGTAGATTTGAATGCACATAGGGATCAGCTTTCTTAGTGGCTGATCATCACACAAGCAAAGCTAGCCTTTAATCATCATTGTGTCAGTTGATATCTTTCCCTGTCACAAAAGGAACAGTAAAGTTCACGAAGTACAGCAATTTACTTTTTCAACAGAAAAAAATAGAATTATTTCTTTTATCAACTACATTTAACAGGAAACAATTTTGGGGGGTGCAGGAAGTCAAATAAAAATATTTTTCACCTTATTTTAAACATCAGCCACTACATGGTAGATTAGTGTTTTTAAACATAAAAGCAGAAAAATTGTGTTAATTTTTTTTATTTTTTCTCTACTGAAAAATGGATCAAAGACACAATTACACTCAGAATGTTAGGGTGTGTCTGAAAGCAATCTGTACTTTTCAAGGGTTTAGAAATAAAAACGGTTCATCACCCCATGAATTTTGTTAAAAGAAGTTATGAATGTGTTAAAATATTTTAGTAGGAGAATATACCAGAATGTGCAAATACTTATATTCAACCATTTTTACAGTAAGATACAGAAGCTATTTTAAGCTAACAAAAATATAGAATTGCAGAAAATCATATGCAATTCACTGGGGCATTTATTGACCTATTCCTTTCTTCCTTCTTAAATGAGTCTGAGCACTGCTTATGGATGATATTGATCATGTTTTTAAAATGACAGATGACCTCCACATTAGATTGCACACCAGTATCTTTTAACGAAATGCATTGTTACTTGTCAATGTCAGCATAATAATTGAACTAGACATTGACGGACAAGACCTTCAATTTACTGTTGAAACATGTAGATTCTTCTGATTAAACTGATGCTTTTGTGTTTAATGAGCTCATATTGATTAGGTGTTTACTGCTACAGTAAATTATAGCATTACTGTTCTCAATGCCATAGTTAAGAAGGTTTAAGCATTTCCATTATAACACCTAGCTATGTACACAGGTTTATAATTCATTCATTTAAAAGAAAATCTGCATTCATTACAATAGAAACTATACAAGGGCTAATCTGGTGAGCAAATTCCTTTCCTATATTAAAATATATTTTAAATTTAAATTATATGAGTAAGCAAAATAGGATGAGCTATATCAAAATACAAGTTATTTCTGCTGTGTCTGACACTTTCAAGAAAAGTCTGTACGCTGTAATTGGAATACCTCAAAAGATTGCAAAGGACTATTCTTCCAATGGGGAATGGCAACTAAAACTATGGTTCTTCTTTCAAGCAACAGTTGAGATTATGAAAATTTAAATTCATCTCCTAGTAGAGGCCCTGATTCAGGAAAGGACTGGGACTTAGCACATACTTAGTTATTCATGTGTTTAAATGCCTTCCTCAAACCGTGAGACAAGGTGGGTGAGATAATGTCTTTTATTGGACCAGCTTCTGGTTGGAAGAGAGATAACAGAAGTCGGTTCAATAAAAGATTTTATCTCACCCACCTTGTCTCTCTAGTATCCTGAGAATGACCTGGCTACAACTAAACTACATTCCTCAAACAGGGTCATCATTTGATATAAACACTCTCGCTGTAGAAATTTTGGTGTGATGTATTATAAATTATTGTCTTAAAGCCCAATTCTCCCACTCTTACATGAATTGAGGATACTGCATGGTAAAGTACTGCTCAGTAGGTGATATCTTGCCCCCACAGAAGTCATTTGCAAAACTCTCATTAAGTCAGTGAGTTCAGAACCTCCCTGAACCGCTTTGCAGCATATTTTCATTTTCTTAAAATAGAGCTAATATTACAGAGTTTTCATAGGGCAATGTATATAGATTTGTCTTACTGAATCAAGTTTAATCTGTGTCTCCAATTTCTCAAAATTACCCTGTTTTCGTTCTAGCTTCTAAAGTATTTGTAGTCCGTTCAACTTCATATCATCCATAATTTAACTAACATACTCTGCACTCCATCCCTAAATCCATTAATAAAATTATTGAATGATATTGGACCCAGATGGATACCCATGGGATCTCAGAGAACACCACTTTCCAACTTGACAGTGGATCAAAAATAATGATATTTTGTTTGATTTTTGGTTTAAGTCAAATGCATATATCTATGTGACTTCCCTGATACAATTACTAAATTTCAGCTGGCTTTGGATGCAGGTAATTTTTTTCTATCTGAGTAGTTACTTATATGATTCTTATGACTACAGTATCTGACCATCTTACCAGCATTTATTAATTAAATAATTTTAAAAAAGAAAATAATGTGTTAACTTAGAAATAGTGATCGTGTACTTAAAACTGCATTGAAATGCATATGCATAAGAGGCAGAGGTAAGGTTGCTCAAGTAACTTCATTTTTGGCCTTTTCTTTTTACCTTTGAGTGTGTAACTATGTAACCTTACTGTTCCTTTAGTCTCATTTTTTGTTTATTTTCAATGGAATTGGTAGGACAATGAAATGCAGAGTTTACAGTAGTCAGAAAATTATGTAGAATGAATCACTGTGGCAAGTAATTAGTAACTCTTGGTAAAGAGTCAAAGACAGCTATCACAGATCTCTCCCAGCACCTCCTTCCAGCAACCCAACTGGATTGCTTGGGACTCCAAACCTTTGTGTCCCTGGTTCCCTTTGTTATTTTAAGCTCACAGAGCCTGAACAGAGCCCAGTCACTGCCCCAATCTTGCGGTCATTAGGCACACTCTCAGGGCTTGTCTATATTTACAGCGCTGTAGCACTTAATGAAGACGCTATCTATGCCAACTGGAGAGCTTCTCCTGTCGGCATAGGTACTCCTCCTCCCCCAGAGTCAGTGGCTATATTGACAGGCAAAGTTCTCCTGTTGATAACATAGTGCTATCTACACCGGGAGTTTGGTCTGTATCCAGTGGTGAGCTGCCAAAATCTTAACAACCGGTTCCCTCCTTACCCCACGAGGGGGTCGTGGCCTGCGCCTGCCCCCCAGGACCCCTGCTCCATCCAACCCCCCATGTTCCTTGATGCCCCCCGGGACCCCTGCCCCATCCACCCCCCTCCTGTCCTCTGACTGCCCCCGGAACCGGGCAGGAGGGTCTCATGGGCCACCGTAGTGGGTGCCCACCATGCTCCGCCCCTAAGAGTCGGAGGGACCTGCTGGGGGGTGAGGTGGGGAGTCCCAGTGGTGCTTACCTGGGGCGGCTCCAGGGAAGCATCCGGCAGGTCCCTCTGGCTCCTAGGGGTGGGGTAGCAAAACTGGGGGGGGAGCGGGGAAGAGGCCACTCCCCCCACTGATCACATCAAAAGTGGCACCTTAGGCGCTGACTCCATGGGTGTTCCAAGGCTGGAGCACCCACGGGGAAAATTTGGTGTGTGCAGAGCACCCACCGGCAGCTCCCCACCCTGCACCCGGCCCCAGCTCACCTCCGCTCCGCCTCGCCCCTGAACTCAACACTGAGTATCCCGCATTTACATCTGTGCTTCTGTTACTGAATTAGTGATGTGTTTTTAGATCCATGGAAATGCAAAAATACATCACAGATGAGAATATAGTTCTGGATCTTTCTTAGACCTATGTTGCTGAGTTTTTAAGCGTATTTATGTTCTAGTGCTCTAGTCTTTGCTGCTGTTATCTTGCTCATTAGGGTTTTCACTCTTGAATACAATACTGCTTTTTTAATGTGAACTGTATTTTAAAGGTCACTGTGGACTAGTTTGTGAATCATTATTTTCTACATCTCAGTTTACACCAATCTTGTATCATAGAATCATAGAATCATAGAATATCAGGGTTGGAAGGGACCCCAGAAGGTCATCTAGTCCAACCCCCTGCTCAAAGCAGGACCAAGTCCCAGTTAAATCATCCCAGCCAGGGCTTTGTCAAGCCTGACCTTAAAAACCTCTAAGGAAGGAGATTCTACCACCTCCCTAGGTAACGCATTCCAGTGTTTCACCACCCTCTTAGTGAAAAAGTTTTTCCTAATATCCAATCTAAACCTCCCCCATTGCAACTTGAGACCATTACTCCTCGTTCTGTCATCTGCTACCATTGAGAACAGTCTAGAGCCATCCTCTTTGAAACCCCCTTTCAGGTAGTTGAAAGCAGCTATCAAATCCCCCCTCATTCTTCTCTTCTGCAGACTAAACAATCCCAGCTCCCTCAGCCTCTCCTCATAAGTCATGTGCTCTAGACCCCTAATCATTTTTGTTGCCCTTCGTTGTACTCTTTCCAATTTATCCACATCCTTCCTGTAGTGTGGGGCCCAAAACTGGACACAGTACTCCAGATGAGGCCTCACCAGTGTCGAATAGAGGGGAACGATCACGTCCCTCGATCTGCTCGCTATGCCCCTACTTATACATCCCAAAATGCCATTGGCCTTCTTGGCAACAAGGGCACACTGCTGACTCATATCCAGCTTCTCGTCCACTGTCACCCCTAGGTCCTTTTCCGCAGAACTGCTGCCGAGCCATTCGGTTCCTAGTCTGTAGCGGTGCATTGGATTCTTCCATCCTAAGTGCAGGACCCTGCACTTATCCTTATTGAACCTCATTAGATTTCTTTTGGCCCAATCCTCCAATTTGTCTAGGTCCTTCTGTATCCTATCCCTCCCCTCCAGCGTATCTACCACTCCTCCCAGTTTAGTATCATCCGCAAATTTGCTGAGAGTGCAATCCACACCATCCTCCAGATCATTTATGAAGATATTGAACAAAACGGGCCCCAGGACCGACCCCTGGGGCACTCCACTTGACACCGGCTGCCAACTAGACATGGAGCCATTGATCACTACCCGTTGAGCCCGACAATCTAGCCAGCTTTCTACCCACCTTATAGTGCATTCATCCAGCCCATACTTCCTTAACTTGCTGACAAGAATGCTGTGGGAGACCGTGTCAAAAGCTTTGCTAAAGTCAAGAAACAATACATCCACTGCTTTCCCTTCATCCACAGAACCAGTAATCTCATCATAAAAGGCGATTAGATTAGTCAGGCATGACCTTCCCTTGGTGAATCCATGCTGACTGTTCCTGATCACTTTCCTCTCCTCTAAGTGCTTCAGGATTGATTCTTTGAGGACCTGCTCCATGATTTTTCCAGGGACTGAGGTGAGGCTGACTGGCCTGTAGTTCCCAGGATCCTCCTTCTTCCCTTTTTTAAAGATGGGCACTACATTAGCCTTTTTCCAGTCATCCGGGACTTCCCCCGTTCGCCACGAGTTTTCAAAGATAATGGCCAAGGGCTCTGCAATCACAGCCGCCAATTCCTTCAGCACTCTCGGATGCAATTCGTCCGGCCCCATGGACTTGTGCACGTCCAGCTTTTCTAAATAGTCCCTAACCACCTCTATCTCTACAGAGGGCTGGCCATCTCTTCCCCATTTTGTGTTGCCCAGCACAGCAGTCTGGGAGCTGACCTTGTTAGTGAAAACAGAGGCAAAAAAAGCATTGAGTACATTAGCTTTTTCCACATCCTCTGTCACTAGCTTGCCTCCCTCATTCAGTAAGGGGCCCACACTTTCCTTGGCTTTCTTCTTGTTGCCAACATACCTGAAGAAACCCTTCTTGTTACTCTTGACATCTCTTGCTAGCTGCAGCTCCAGGTGCGATTTGGCCCTCCTGATATCTTTCCTACATGCCCGAGCAATATTTTTATACTCTTCCCTGGTCATATGTCCAACCTTCCACTTCTTGTAAGCTTCTTTTTTATGTTTAAGATCCGCTAGGATTTCACCATTAAGCCAAGCTGGTCGCCTGCCATATTTACTATTCTTTCGACTCATCGGGATGGTTTGTCCCTGTAACCTCAACAGGGATTCCTTGAAATACAGCCAGCTCTCCTGGACTCCCTTCCCTTTCATGTTAGTCCCCCCGGGGATCCTGGCCATCTGTTCCCTGAGGGAGTCAAAGTCTGCTTTCCTGAAGTCCAGGGTCCGTATCCTGCTGCTTACCTTTCTTCCCTGCGTCAGGATCCTGAACTCAACCAACTCATGGTCACTGCCTCCCAGATTCCCATCCACTTTTGCTTCCCCCACTAATTCTACCCGGTTTGTGAGCAGCAGGTCAAGAAAAGCGCTCCCCCTAGTTGGCTCCCCTAGCACTTGCACCAGGAAATTGTCCCCTACGCTTTCCAAAAACTTCCTGGATTGTCTATGCACCGCTGTATTGCTCTCCCAGCAGATATCAGGAAAATTAAAGTCACCCATGAGAATCAGGGCATGCGATCTAGTAGCTTCCGTGAGTTGCCGGAAGAAAGCCTCATCCACCTCATCCCCCTGGTCCGGTGGTCTATAGCAGACTCCCACCATGACATCACTCTTGTTGCACACACTTCTAAACTTAATCCAGAGACACTCAGGTTTTTCCACAGTTTCGTACCGGAGCTCTGAGCAGTCATACTGCTCCCTTACATACAGTGCTACTCCCCCACCTTTTCTGCCCTGCCTGTCCTTCCTGAACAGTTTATAACCATCCATGACTGTACTCCAGTCATGTGAGTTATCCCACCAAGTCTCTGTTATTCCAATCACGTCATAATTCCTTGACATCACCAGGACCTCCAGTTCTCCCTGCTTGTTTCCAAGGCTTTGTGCATTTGTATATAAGCACTTGAGATAACCTGTTGATCGCCCCTCATTCCCAGTATGAGGCAGGAGCCCTCCCCTCACAGACATTCCTGCCTGTGCTTCCTCCCGGTATCCCGCTTTCCCACTTACCTCAGGGCTTTGGTCTCCTTCCCCCGGTGAACCTAGTTTAAAGCCCTCCTCACTAGGTTAGCCAGCCTGCTGGCAAAGATGTTCTTCCCTCTCTTCGTAAGATGGAGCCCGTCTCTGCCCAGCACTCCTCCTTCATGGAACACCATCCCATGGTCAAAGAATCCAAAGCCTTCTCTCCGACACCACCTGCGTAGCCATTCGTTGACCTCCACGATTCGACGGTCCCTACCCAGGCCTTTTCCTTCCACGGGGAGGATGGACGAGAACACCACTTGCGCCTCCAACTCCTTTATCCTTCTTCCCAGAGCCACGTAGTCCGCAGTGATCCGCTCAAGGTCATTCTTGGCAGTATCATTGGTGCCCACGTGGAGAAGCAGGAAGGGGTAGCGATCCGAGGGCTTGATGAGTCTCGGCAGTCTCTCCGTCACATCACGAATCTTAGCCCCTGGCAAGCAGCAGACTTCTCGGTTTTCCCGGTCAGGGCGGCAGATAGATGACTCAGTCCCCCGGAGGAGAGAGTCCCCGACCACCACCACCCGCCTTCTCCTCTTGGGAGTGGTGGTCGTGGAACCCCCAACCTCAGGACATCGCATCTCATGCCTCCCAACCAGCGGAGTCTCCTTCCGCTTTCTCCCCCCAGACATATCATCTGGTCCACTCTCCGCATTGGTACCTGTGGAGAGAACATGAAAGCGGTTAGTTACCTGTGTCTGTGTTACTGGAACCCGGACATTCCGCTTACCTCTTCTGGAGGACACATGTTGCCAAGCTTCTTCACTGGCCTCTTGGCTCCTCTGTGCAACCTGCTCTATATCTTTAGAGCTTTGTGCCCCTAGAAGGCTATCCTGAGTTTGGTCCAGAAAATCCTCAGTCTCTCGTATACAACGCAGGGTCGTTACCTGTTGCTCCAGACCTTCAATCTTCTCTTCCAATATGGAGACCAGCTTGCACTTTGTACAGACAAAGTCGCTTCTGTCCTGTGGAAGAAAGACAAACATGGCACATCCAGTGCAGGTCACAACAGCTGAATCCCCCCCTTCCATATCACCTACCTACTATGAGCTTCCTCAGAGACGTTGGCAAGATGTAAGCCTCACTGGGCTCACTCCAGGCGAACTCCCAGGCAAACTCCTGCTGTGAGCTGCTCTGCTGTCCCCGCTGCTCCGCTGCCGCTCAGCTGGTTCGCGAGGCTCTGGCTATTTTTAAACAGCCAGGCTTCCCTGACGCAAACACACAGACACCCTAATGCCCGCCCCCTGCAGGCTAGCAGCCAATCAGACACTCACTCAGGCTCTCTCCCTGCCCTCCCAGCAAACACACGCTCGGATACTTCCTCAGCAAGCAAACACACACACTCGGATACTTACCAGTCCCAGGCAAACTCCTGCTGTGAGCTGCTCTGCTGTCCCCGCTGCTCCGCTGGTTCGCTGCCGCTCAGCTGGTTCGCGAGGCTCTGTAGTAAGTCCCTGCTTCACCTTCTAATATTCTGGGAGTTTCCAATTTTGCATTCGTTATTGTGATAAAGTGATGCTCTGTCTGTACAAATGTATGAATTTCATGTGAGATTACAAACTCTGTGCATTTATGTAAAGCTGCATAATGTCCATTTTGAATATGCAGCTTTTTGCCTTTTCTGTGGACTGTTGCCTCCATGTTGGGCAGAGATTCCAAAATCTGATGCCAAATGGATGACAAAAGAGATTTGTTGAAGTTAAGTGCTCTTCCATTGAAATGTTATTGCTCTAGACAATAGATTAGCTTCCACCCAGAGGAACTGGTATGTCAGAGGAGGGCTCACCATTGCAATGAAGTTACGTGGCAAGAGTTTGTGCTGAGATAGGGAAACTGGAAAATGTATCACTGAATGGAGGGGAATTAAAGGTTTTCAAAGGGCAGATGCTCAAGTCCACAAGGGAGAAGCAACCAGACATGTAACACCTCGAGACACAGATGGTCCCCAAGAACTAACAAGGGAAGAGTGAGCTAGTGAGGGACATTAGGGGTGTAAGATGTTTATTGTTTCATATGATCTATTTTGGATAATTAACTATAAAAGAGCTAAGGTATTAGACTTTGGGGAAAATGTTTCTCTCTGTGTTAAATGATTCATAACTACTGCATGCCTCCATAGACAGTTAAACTGTAAACCAGAAGCTTCATATCTTTTTGGTGGAGTTCTGGCCTGGGAGATGGTGTGTTTACATACAAGGGAGCCTGAAGAGTCACCATTGTGCCCAGGGACTAAGCAGCTGGACATAGGGTACCAGCTCTCAGAAGGGGTGCAAGATATAAAATATGTGCACTGAGCCCTGGTCTACACTACAAATGTATGTTGGTATAACTACATCCATACCCCTGAACGATGCAGTGATACGGACAGTGGTGAGCTGGAGCCGGTTCGCTGGAACTGGTTGTTAAATTTAGAAGCCCTTTTAGAACCGGTTGTCCCTCGGGGGACAACCGGTTCAAAAAGGGCTTCTAAATTTAACAACCGGACAAAAGTGGTGCCTTAGGCGCCGACTCCATGGGTGCTCCGGGGCTGGAGCACCCACGGGGAATATTTGGTGGGTGCAGAGCACCCACCAGCAGCTCCCCGTCCCGTGCCACCCCCGGCCCCAGCTCACCTCCCGTCCGTTTCTGCCCCTGAGTTACGCTCCTCCCCGCTCTGATTCTCCTCCCCACCCCACTTCCCGCGGATCAGCTGTTTGCGCAGGAAGCGTGGGAGGGCTAAGAAGCAAGCCGCAGCTTCACGCTCAGGCCCAAGGAGGCAGAGGCTGCCGCTCGCTTCTCAGCCCTCCCAGGCTTCCCACGCAAGCAGCTGATTCGCGGAAGCCTGGGGGGGCAGAGAAGCAGAGTGGGACAGTGAGTTCAGGGGCAGAGGTGGAGCGGAGGTGAGCTGGGGCCGGGTGCAGGGTGGGGAGCTGCCGGTGGGTGCTCTGCACACACCAAATTTTCCCCGTGGGTGCTCCAGCCTTGGAACACCCATGGAGTCAGCGCCTAAGGTGCCACTTTTGATGTGATCAGTGGGGGGAGTGGCCTCTCCCCCGCTCCCCCCCCCAGTTTTGCTACCCCACCCCTAGGAGCCAGAGGGACCTGCCGGATGCTTCCCTGGAGCCGCCCCAGGTAAGCACCACTGGGACTCCCCACCTCGCCCCCCAGCAGGTTCCTCCGACTCTTAGGGGCGGAGCATGGTGGGCACCCACTACGGTGGCCCATGAGACCCTCCTGCCCGGTTCCGGGGGCAGTCAGAGGACAGGAGGGGGGTGGATGGGGCAGGGGTCCCAGGGGGGTATCAAGGAACATGGGGGGTTGGATGGAGCAGGGGTCCTGGGGGGCAGGCGCAGGCCACGACCCCCTCGTGGGGTAAGGAGGGAACCGGTTGTTAAGATTTTGGCAGCTCACCACTGGATACAGACCAAACTCCCGGTGTAGATAGCACTATGTTATCAACAGGAGAACTTTGCCTGTCAATATAGCCACTGACTCTGGGGGAGGTGGAGTACCTATGCCGACAGGAGAAGAGGCATAGATAGCACTTTAAAGATTCAAAGAACTATACAAACATTAATTAGCGAACCTCTCCCCATAATTTCCCATGGCTTAATAAGTTTTGTAAAATTCATTTAAACCAGTAAACCAAACTGTACAGTGTTCATACTGGGGGGATTCTGCACCAAAAATTAAAAATTCTGTGCCAAAAAATAAAAAAAAATCTGTACACAATATTTTAAAATTCTGCAAAACTCTGAAAATTGTATTTGTCAAAATAAGACTACATAATTATGCCAGTTTCAATTATATTGGTAATTATTTCAAAATACCTGTCAGCAAGTATGGCTGTAACAATACAGACACACAAAAATTCTCCCAGGAGTAGACAGTTAAAGAAACCCTTATGACAACCCAGTTCCTGTTTCTCGGACCCCTTCCCCCCAGAGCTCAACTGAGGGGCCATGCTCCCTAGAATCGAGCCATGCCCCTGTATCCAATACACCCAAATCCCCTTCCCCCCCTCCCAGAGCCCAGCCATGGGGCCTCTCTGGCCAAGATACCCACATCCCCTCGCTCCCAGAGCCCAGGCATGGTCCCCCCCTTGCACAGATACCCACACCCCCTCTCCCACAGAGCCCAGCAACGGCTCCCCCCAGCCCAGACACCCATCTCCCTCCTCCCTCCAGACCCCAGGGATCCTGAGGAAAAAACAGCCTGATGCTCGGTCCCAGGCTTGCATGGAATTTCCTGCGCACTGCCCTCTCCTTCCCTCAGCATGCTGGGAACTGCAGCTGCCAGGAACTCTCTTGCTCCCTCTCCCCGGCACTGTCTTCTATGTGTGAGCTGGACTCTGCTGCATCCATCAGCCCTAAATGGTGGCTAGCAGTACTGCAGCCCATTTCTGTGGGGGGAAGGAAATTCTGCATGCACAACGTTAATTTCTGCAAAATTCTGCATTGCACAGTGGCCCAGAATTCCTCCAGGAGTAACACTGTGTACATATACTACTTAATTTCTTAATACATGAACACAATAAAACTGAATAACCACGAAATTCTACCTTACTGTCCATTTCAGCCACTCCTCTTATTCTCTTAGCTCCAATGTATGTCTCTCTCATTTGTTATGCCATGTGTCTCAGTTTTCTATTTAACATCGAAATTTTAAATATTCACAACTTTAAACTCAGGTAGTACTGTCAACCTCAAATGCTCAAAATCATGAGAGGGCACTAAAAATGATAAAATTGGCTTAAAATCATGAGATTTTTTAAAAAAATGTAATAAATTAGGGGGATCTTTTTAGTTGCCTACTGGTTTCTGAGCCTTTCTGGTGGGTACACTTCCTTCACATTTTGATGCTTTTCTCTGCAACCTAGAAACTTTGAAGTGGAGAGTCTCATGTAATATGTTGATCCCAGCAGCTGGTGCTTTAAGAAAAACACCTGATCTAATAAGACTCATGATAAAATTGTGTGAGTTAGTAATATTACTTACTCAGCCATTCTTGCTTGGCTTGTTTTTCTGACATTAATAGGGTTTAAAAAATGAAGATAATCCAAAGACCTTGAGTGTAAACTGGCCTACTTCCATTGGCTTCAAAGGAGCTAGGCCAATTTACAACAGCTAAGGTTCTGGTCCTCTAGGTACTATACAAGACTGTACAAGAAATTCCAGTTTATGTTGTATTATTTGACAAAAACAACAATATAAAGAGACTTTGTTTTAGGAAGAAAGAACAAAAGTTGTTATAATGCAGCTTATAATTCCTCACAGCACTCAATATAATAGAATGTTTTGGGCACAATTATTTCCCCAAGGTCCTAGTGCACTCTTTTTTTACAGTTAGACATTACAATAATCAAGGCAAACAATTTCATTTTTTTCTGCAAAAGGCACAAAAAAAGTATTGAGCTTTTAGAGAAGACTAGAACTCATCCTATAGTCCAAGTTATAGAATTTCTTTATCCATTTACTTTTATAGAGTTTAATAAAACAGGCTGCAAGCTGTAAAGTCCACGTCCTGAATCCTGGTGGGAAGAAAGCTGCATAGACATGCAAAGCACAACACCGATCTTTCCAGCATATTAAACATTTTTTCTATTTATTTAAATGCTTATAAGAAGTTATAGTAAATGTATCCTTTCAGGCAGATTGTTACACATTCCAATTTGAGGCTACATGATGTTGCACAGAAATCTATCCAGAGGCTTAAACCAGTACAAAATGCAGCAGCCTGCATATTAAGTGTTTCCTCTCAGTGGCAGGATATTAGAGCTCCATGATCTACATTGGCTGTCAGTTAGTTTCTCAGTGGATTTCCAGTTGTTGGTTTTGAACTATACATCCCTAAATTGGGACCTGCCTACTTGAGAGACTGCTGCTTTACCTTTGTGATACTGCCACAGTCATGTTAAGAAGAGGACCTTGGGTTTCAAGCTACCTATTACAAAAGGTGTGGTGTTGGGGGCTGCTGGCAGAGCATTCACTCTACGGGCCCCCTTCTTTTGGAATACTGCACTAATCAGGGCCTGAAATAGCCTGCATTTGCTGACCTACTAAACATGTTGCAAAGCCCATTAATTTGAGTGAGCAGTAGTGGAGCATAGAGGCAATTGAGGATGGGATTTCTGTCTAGTGGGGAAACTCAATGGGAGATTATAAACTGTACAGTAAACCATACAAACCATACAACAAAAATAAAAATTATTCACAGAGCTTATAATTTAAGAAACAAAGCTGAGACTGGCCAAATGGAAATGCAGTCTTAGAGGGGTTCAGCTGTGTTTAAAATTTGCTATAAAAGAAAAAAGTGAGTTTAATTCTCAGTGACTGTTTTCCTAGTCCTGTACAGCCATCCCTGAAAGGCAATGTGTCTGGTGAAGCTGAGCAATTTCTCAAGTTAAGATATATGTATGCACAGTTCCTAGCTTTGGAAATAAATCATCTACAGGAGTGTATTTGCAGGCAAATGATTAAAATGTAATTGCTTGCTGGGAACTTGTTACATAATTCAGTATCTGCCTTAATAATAAAGAACAAACGGTATGGTTTAGATATGCTTTTAGATGCAGATTGAGCTCTTTCCTAAATTCTAGATGAAAAGCAGCTTTGGATTTGCCTGATAACTGCATTTGATTTTTAGAATGAAAATAGGCTGGCAAATTGGGAGAGTTAAGTATCAGGATCAGAGCTCCATCACAATATCTTTACAAGGCTGAGAAACTGAGTACAATGATTTTCATGCTTTTATTCAAAGTTCTATCAGAAACTGATGCTTGATTTTGGAGCAGACGGTCTTTATCCTTGGGCTATTGTAGAATAAATGCATCCTAGAAGTGATGCACTTAGATTAGAGGGAAAAAAATAGACAGCTCAGAAAATCCTTTGTTTGCCTGTACCTGAGGTAACTGGTGTCAACTTCAAAGGAAGCCATTTGCCTCCTGAATACTTTGATATATTAGCACAGGTGCCGACTTTCCAAAGTGCTGGGAGGTGCTTGACCCCCAGCTCTGACCCAGGCCCTGCCCCCACTGCACCCCTTCTCCCAAGGCCCCACCCCCACCCCACCTCTTCCTGCCCGGTTCCACTCCTCCCCTGAGTGCTCCTCCCGCATCCCTCAAAGCCTCCTGCATACCACAAAACAGCTGTTCATGGCGAGTGGGAGGCTCAGGGAGGGAGGAGGAAGCTCTGACCAGTGGGGCCCAGTGGTGGGCAGGAAGTGCTGGGGGGAGGGCAAGGTGCTGATGGGGGCTGCCGATTGGTGCTCAGCACCCACCATTTTTTCACCATTTTTTCCCACAGAGTCAGCGCCTAGGTATATTAGTGCTGTAGAAGTAGAAGTAGTAAGGGCCAGATTTAAATGATGTCTAGGGGTTCCAGTTAAAATAAACAAAGTGATTGCTTCAAGCCCCAGCTAAAACCTTATCCACGCCCAGGCATTAGGAACCGCCCTTGTCACCTTTATAGCTTTCTTCCCCTCCGACAAGCATTGAGGAGTCGTTGGAAATGTGAGCTGTAAATATCTTTTAGTAGGGAGACCAAGATAAGCATTCAATTACATAAAAAAATAATATTAGTAAAAACCAAACCAGCATATCACAGGTATGGGCAGTCCCACAGTTCCAATTATTATTTGTCCAAAACCAGTCCCATCCACCTAAACCTCATTTACAAGCCCAATTAGGGTCAGTGATGAAGGCTGCACCCCTCAGCCTGTCTGCAGCACTCTACTAAAGTCTGTACCACCAAGTACCACCTTGATACGTAGCTAGTAGATTCCACAAAGCCACCTCCACCACCTTGGCTGCAGCCAGGTCTGGTTCCATCATTCAACTTTACCAGCTCAGCTCACCTCCCCTGAGGTTCACATACACCCTTATCATCAGAGTGCCTGTACACCTTCCAGTTATGCCAGGACCTGATTAGTATCTGTTACATGTAGGGCTGTCAAGAGATTAAAAATATTAATTGCTATTAATCACATTCTTAAACAATAATAGAATACCATTTATTTAAATACTTTTGGATGTTTTCTATATTTTCAAATATATTGATTTGAATTACGACACAGAATAGAAAGTCTACAGTTCTAAAATTATATTTATTTTTTATTACAAATATCGGCACTGTAAAAAACAAAAGAAATAGTATTTTTCAATCATCTCATACAAGTACTGTTGTGCAATCTCTTTCTTGCAAATGTTGAACTTACAAATGTAGAATTATGTACCAAAAAAACTGTATTCAAAAATAAAACAATGTAAAACTTTAGAACCTACAAGTCCACTCAGTCCTACTTCAGCCAATCACTCAGACAAACAAGTCTGATTACAATTTGCAGGAGATAATGATGCCTGGTTCTTGTCATAGAATCATAGAGGATTAGGATTGAAAGAGACCTCCGGAGGTCATCTAGTTCAACCCCCTGTTCAAGACAGGACCAACCACAATTAAATCATCCCAGCCAGAGCTTTGTCAAGCCAGGCCTTAAAAACCTCTTAGGATGGAGATTCCACCACTTCCCTAGGTAAAACATTCCAGTGCTTCACCATCCTCCTAGTGAAATAGTTTTTCCTAATATCCAACCTAGACCTCCTCAACTGTGACTTAAGACCATTGCTCCTTGTTCTGTCATCTGGCCCCACTGAGAAAAGCCTAACTCCATCCTCTTTGGAACCACTCTTTCAAGTAGTGGAAGGCTGTTATTAATCCCCCCTCATGCTTCTCCTCTGCAGACTAAATAACCCCAGTTCCCTCAGCCTCTCCTCATAAGTTATGTGCTCCAACCCCCTAAGCATTTTTGTTTCCCTCTGCTGGACTCTCTTCAATTTGTACACATCCTTTTGGTAATGGGGGCAATATTCCAAATGTGGCCTCACCAGGGCCGAATAGAGGGGAATAATCACTTCCCTCCATCTTCTGGCAGTGCTCCTACTAATGCAGCCCAGTATGCCATTAACCTTCTTGTCAACAAGGGCACACTGTTGATTCATATCCAGCTTCTCATCCACTGTAATCCCCAGGTTCTTTTCTGCAGAACTGCCGCTTAGCCAGTTGGTACCCAACCTGGAGCAGTGCATGAGATTCTTCTGGCTTAAGTGCAGGACTTTGCACTTGTCCTTATTGAACCTCATAAGATTTCTTTTAGCCCAATCCTCCAATTTGTCTAGGTCACTTTGGACCTTATCCCCACCCTCCAGCATATCTACCTCTCCCCACAGATTAGTGTAATCCAGGAGTTTGCTGAGGATGCAATCCATCAGATCATCCAAATCATTAATGAAGATGTTGAACAAAACCATCCCTAGGACCGACCCCTGAGGCACTCCGCTTGATACTGGCTGCCAACTAGACACTGAACCGTTAATCACTACCAGTTGAACCCAACGATATAGGCAGCTTTCTATCCACCTTGTAGTCCATTCATCTAATCCATACTTTTTAAACATACTGGCAAGAATATTGTGGGTATCAAAAGCTTTGCTAAAGTCAAGGTATATAACGTCTACCACTTTCCCATATCCACAGAGCCAGTTTTCTCATTATAGAAGGCAATCAGGTTGGTCAGGCATGACTTGCCCTTGGTGAATCCATGTTGACTGTTCCTGATCAAATTCCTCTTCTCTAACTGCTTCAAAATGGATTCTTTGAGGACCTGCTCCATGATTTTTCCAGGGACTGAGGTGAGCCTGTAGTTCCCTGCATTCTCCTTCTTCCCTTTTTAAAAGATGGGCACTATATTTGCCTTTTCACAATCATCCGGACCTCCCCCAACCACCATAAGTTTTCGAAGATAATGGCCAATGGCTCTGCAATCACATCAGCCAACTCCCTCAGCACCCTCGGATGCACTGCATCCGGCCCCATGGACTTGTGCATGTCCAGCTTTTCTAAATAGTCCTTAACCTGTTCTTTCACCAGAGACGGCTGCTAACCTCCTCCCCGTAGTGTGCTGTCTAGTGCAGAAGTCTGGAAGCTGACCTTGTCTGTGAAGACCGAGGCAAAAAAAGCATTGAGTGCTTCAGCTTTTTCCACATCATCTGTCACTAGGTTGCCTCTCCATTCAGTAAGGGTCCCACACTTTCCCTGACATTCTTCTTGTTGCTAACATACCTGTAGATTCCCTTCTTGTTACCCTTCACATCCCTTGCTAGCTGCAACTCCGGTTGTGTTTTGGCCTTCCTGATTACATTCCTGCATGCTCGAGTAACATGTTTATACTCCTCCCTAGTCGTCTGTCCAAATGTCCACTTCTTATAAGCTTCCTTTTTGTGTTTAAGGTCACCGAAGATTTTTCTGTTAATCCAAGTTGGTCACCTGCCATATTTGCTATTCTTTCTGCACATTGGGATGATTTGTTCCTGTGCCCTCAATGAGGCTTCTTTAAAATACAGCCAGCTGTCCTGGACTCCTTTCCCCTCATATTAGTCCCCAGGGGATCCTGTCCATCAGTTCCCTGAAGGAGTCAAAGTCTGCTTTTCTGATGTCCCGGGTACATATTCTGCTGCTCTCCTTTTTTCCTTTTGTCTGGATCCTGAACTCGACCATTTCATGGTCACTGTTGCCCAGGTTGCCACCCACCTCTACTTCCCCTACCAATTCTTTCTTGTTTGTAAGCAGCAGTTCAAGAGGAGAATGGCCCCTAGTTGTTTCCTCCAGCACTTGCACTAGGAAGTTATCCCCAACAATCTACAAAAACTTCCTGGATTGTCTGTGCACTGCTGTATTGATCTCCCAGCAGATATCAGGGTGATTGAAGTCCCCCATGAGAATCAGGGCCTGTGATATGGAAACTTCTGTTAATTGTCCGAAGAAAGCCTCATCTACTTCATCCTCCTGGTCTGGTGGTCTACAGCAGACACCCACCAGGACATCACCCTGGTTGCTCTCACCTCTAAACTTAATCCAAAGACTCTCAACAGGCTTTTCTCCAGTTTCATATTGGAGCTCTGAGCAATCATACTGATCACTTACATACAGTGCAACTCCTCCACCTTTTCTCCACCTCCTGTCCTTCCTGAACAGTTTATACCCATCCATGACAGTGCTCCAGTCATGTGAGTTACCCCACCAAGTCTCTGTTATTCCAATCACATCATAGTTCCTTGACAGTGCCAGGAATTCCAATTCTTTCTGCTTCTTTCCCAGGCTTCTTGTGTTCTTGTACAGGCACTTAAGACAACTAGTCGATTGCCCTACTTTGTCAGTATGAATCAGGAGGCCTCCCCTGCTGCACCCTCCTCCGTGTGTTTCCTCAAGGTATCCCACTTCTCCACTTACCTCTGGGCTTAGGTCACCATCCCCCGGTGAACCTAGATTAAAGCCCTCCTCACTAGGTTAGTAAGCCTGCCTGCGAAGATGATCTACCCTCTCTTTGTTAGGTGGATTCCATCTCTTCCTAACAATCCTTCTTCCTGGAACAACATCCCATGGTTGAAGAATCCGAAGCCCTCTCTCCAATACCACCTGTGTAACCATGGATTTACCTCCACAATTCAATGGTCTCTATCTGGGCCTTTTCCTTCAACAGGGAGGATGGATGAGAACACAACTTGCACCTCAAACTTCTTTATCCTTCTTCCCAGAGCCATGTAGTCTGCAGTGACGCGCTCAAGGTCATTCTTGGCAATGTCATTGGTGCTCATGTGGAGAAGTAGGAAGGGGTAGCGGTCCAAGGGCTTGATCAGTCTTGGGAGACACTCTGTCACATCCTGAATTCTAGGTGCAGGCAAGCAGCACTCTTCTCGAGTTTCCTGGTCTGGACAGCAGATGGATGACTCCACCCCCCCTTAGGAGGGAGTCCCTGACTACCACCACCCATCTCCTCCCCTTGGGAATGGTGGTTATGGAACCCCCATCCCTAGGACAATGCATCCCATTGGGGTCTCCTTCTGATCCCTTCACTCAGATGACTCTTCCAAACCATTCTCCGCTGTAGTACCTGTGCAGAGAGCCTGAAAACGGTTTCTTACCTCTATCTGCATTGGGGGTACATGGGCTCTGATCTTTCTTCTTCTAGAGGTCACATACTGCCAATTTTCTTCCCCATTCTGTACTGCCCTCTCGGGTTCTTCAGCATGCTGTGCCTGCAGTACCAAACATTGATTTCTAATGCAACACTCATCACAGCTCCTCTCAGATGGTTGCCAGGCAAACTCCCTCGATTTTCCTGTCCTCTGGTTTTTTTTGTGTACAATGTCACCTTGAAAGTGAGAACAGACATTTCCATGGCACTGTTATAGCTGGTGTCACAAGATATTTACGTGCCAGATGCGCTAAAGATTCCTATGTCCCTTCATGCTGCAGCCACCATCCTAGAGGATATGCACCCATGCTGATGACGGACTCTGCTTGATAATGATCCAGAGCAGACCGACGCATGTTCATTTTCATCACTGAGTCAGATGCCACCAGCAGAAGGTTGATTTTCTTTTTTGGTGGTTTGGGTTCTGTAGTTTCCACATCTGAGTGTTGCTCTTTTAAGACTTCTGAAAGCATGCTCGTCCCTCTCAGATTTTGGACGGCATTTCAGATTCTTAAAGCTTGGTTCCAGTACTGTAGCTATCTTTAGAACTCTGACATTGGTACCTTCTTTGTGATTTTTTTCTGCTGTGAAAATCTGCTGTGAAAGCGTTCTTAAAATGAACATGTGCTGGGTCATCATCTGAGACTGCTATAACATTAAATATATGGCAGAATGCAGGTAAAAAAGAACAGGAGTCATACAATTTTCCCCAAAGGAGTTCAGTCACAAATTTAATTAATGCATTATTTTTTAGCGAACATCATCAGCGTGGAAGCATGTCCCCTGGAATGGTGGCTGAAGCATGAAGGGACATACAAATGTTTAGCATATCTGGGACGTAAATACCTTGCAACGCCATCTAAAAAAGTGCCATGAGAATGCCTGCTCTCACTTTCAAGTGACAATGTAAATAAGAAGCAGACAGCAGTATCTCCCATAAATGTAAACAAACTTATTCATCTTGGCGATTGGCTGAATGAGAATTAGGACTGAATGGACTTGTAGGCTTTAAGGTTTTACACTGTTTTGTTTTTGAGTGCAGTTATGTAACAAAAAAATCTACATTTGTAAGCAACACTTTCACGATAAAGAGAATTCACTACAGTACATGTATGAGATGAATTGAATTAAAAATACTCAAAAAGAAAAGGAGTACTTGTGGCACCTTAGAGACTAACAAATTTATTAGAGCATAAGCTTTCGTGAGCTACAGCTCACTTCATCGGATGCATTACCGATGAATGCATCCGATGAAGTGAGCTGTAGCTCACGAAAGCTTATGCTCTAATAAATTTGTTAGTCTCTAAGGTGCCACAAGTACTCCTTTTCTTTTTGAGAATACAGACTAACACGGCTGCTACTCTGAAACCTATTAAAAATACTGTTTATTTTGTTTATCATTTTTACAGTGCAAATATTTATAATCAGAAATAATAATCTAAAGTGATCACTATATACTTTGTATTCTGTGTTGTAATAGAAATCAATATATTTGAAAATGTAGAAAAACATCCAAAAATATTTAAATAATTTCAGTTGGTATTCTATTGTTTAACAGTGTGATTATTTTTTTTGAGTTAATCACGAGTTAACTGCGATTAATTAACAGTCCTAGTTACATGTGGTTCACTCTTTGTCAGCCTTACCCCAGGGTTAGAACTGTGTGTGCGGTGTAATATTGTGTTTTGGTAGGGGTGGTTTAGGGGATGTTTGCTGTTTTTTTAAAAATGTTCATACTACTATGTGTTTATGTTAGAGAAGACGAGTCAGAGAAACACCTTGCACTTAGAGTTGTAGTGGGAAGACAAGGGAGCTTGGAAAGGAGGCAGAGGGAAAGACTGCACATGTGGCTGAGCATATACAAGGAAATGTAGTTGTAGCTGTGTCAGTCCCAGGATAGTAGAGACAAGGTGGGCAAGCTCTGTGTGGCTCGAAAGCTTGTCTTTCTCACTAACAGAAATTGGTCAAATAAAAGATATTATCTCACCCTTGTCTCTCATACACAAGGAAAACAGGCTTAAATACCATGGAACACTGGCCTCATTACCTATGGAGTCAGCTACTTCACACACATGATCGAAGCCAGCCTGCGGGAGGTAGGAAATGAGGGAGAATACAGAATACCTAAAAGCTGCTTATCTGAGGGTTTAGTTGTTCCCCTACATGTTTTTATGCCAATATTGGTTCTTAGTTACTCGACTAACTAATCCTACTGACTAATCAAGCTGGCACGAGGAGGCTAATGATTTGTACAGTTTTGCAAAAATCTCCAGTATAATTATTCTGTGACTTTGCAAATGCCATTCCTGTTAAAGAAGAGTTGTTGTTAGGATAGTCTGAAAATAACCTCAGTTAATTTCAGCTGAATTGAATGAAATAGACATTTAACAAAACAGAAAGCTCTATTTACATAATATAGAGATGGTGGTAAAAAACTGGTAAAACTTTTGAAATTCAAAATTAACATTTACACTCTCTCCTTAAGGTGACACAGTCAGATATTTTTCTTTGGGCAAATTGTGCCTTTAGATGCATACTTGTGTGGCTCCCACTGATATAAATGGGAATCATTTGTGAGTGCATCTGAGGAGAGAAGGCCTTTCGTTTATTTATAGTGCTCACTAATATTTTTATTTCCCCTCCTCCATGTGACAGCAGCCACTTGAGTCACTGGACATGGTCCTCTGCCAAATTGGAGATATATTTACCTTTGTAACCTTGACCCACAATACGTCTCTAGAGCTTAGGCAATAAAAACTGACTCTTCTGTGTGTCAGACCCATATTATAGAGTGTCAAAAGAAAACTGATTTTTTGTCAAAAACAAAGCAAATTACTCCCTCACTTTGGAAGAGAACCTGGCAAAGAACTAGAGGAGGTGGTTGTGAGCCTCCAAATTGTCCTGAAATTCTATTGCAGAGAGAGCTAGGAGTGTGAAATCCTCCACAATAATAAAGGGGGCAGACTCAGAAGCCTTGGAGATCTACAATATAATCCCGCAGAACAAGAGGGAGATAGCAAACTGCTAGATAAAGTAATCCAAAAATATCAAAATTATTGTCATGCATGCAGGAACATCACTTGGGAAAGAAACATTTTCTTTACAAGAAAGTAGCTGCCAGATGAGACTGTTGACCATTATATTGCAGATTTATAAATTACAGATAAATTGTGTGAATTTGAACCATTAGCAGATGGACCAATCAGAAAATAAATTATTTGTAGTATAGTTGAATATGAGGTCAACACAAAGTTGTTACAAAAATGGATTAGATTTTGCAAAGGACAATGGATATTTGCAGGACTAGAGAAAACTGCTTCTCAAATTAATGTGATATGAGAAAATGAAAGAACTAACATGTATATTAAGGCATCAAAAAGGATACAAGGGTACACAAATTGCAGAGACCAGATTTGTTTGCAAGGAATGTGGAGGCAGTCACAATGTGAAAGTGACTAGCACAAGCCTTCTTTTGAAATCCTCCATTAAGAAGCTTCCACAACCACCCTACGCAGACTGTTCCCCTGTGCTACTGTTCTTGCAATTAAGAAGTTTTTCTTGATATTTAATCTAAACCTGATATGATGTAGTTTGAACCATTTGCCTCTGTGGCAAAAGAGAACAAACTTTTCTCCATCTTTTTTGTGGCAGCCTTTCATGTATCTGAGCAGAGATAGCTCAGTGTTTTGAGCATTACCTTGCTAAACCCAGGGTTGTGAGTTCAATCCCTGAGGGGGTCATTTAGGGATCTGGGGCAAAAATTGGTGATTGGTCCTGCTTTGGGGGGGAGGGATATCTCAGTGGCTTGAGCATTGGCTTGCTAAACCCAGGGTTGTGAGTTCAATCCTTGAGGGGGCCATTTAGGGATCTGGGGCAAAAATTGGGGATTGGTCCTGCTTTGAGCAGGGGGTTGGACTAGATGACCTCCTGAGGTCCCTTCCAACCCTGATATTCTATGAATTCTATATCCCCCCCTCTCAGTCTCCTCTTTCCAAACTAAACATACCCAGTTCCATCTGTGTTTGCTCATGTGGCTTGCAGTCCATCCCTTTGATCATCTTTGTCACTCACCTCTGGAGCCTTTCCAGTTTTTCCACATCCTTTCTATACAGTGGTGACCAAAAATGAACACAGTACTCCAGCTGAGGCCTAACCAGTGCCAAGTGGAGTAGTACTATCATCTCCCATGCCTCTATTAATGCAACCTACAATTGCATTTTCTTTTTTTCTTTTTTTTTTTTTGCAACAGCACCACATTGCTGACATGTTAAGGCTATGATCCATCCCAGCTCCTAGATCCTTCTCAACAGTGCTCCTGCCAAGCCAGTTTTTCTCCATTCTGTATTTGTGCATTTGATTTTTCTATCCTAAGTTATAGTACCTTGTCTTCATTTAATTTAATTTTGTTGTTTGTTGGAGAGCCTGGCTCTCCAATTTATCAAGATCCCTCTGAATTTTAGTTTTATTCTAAAAAGTTTTGGTAATCCCCCCAGCTTTGTGTCATCTGCAAACTTGATCAGTAGGCTCTCTACACCTACACCCAGGTCATTAATAAACAACACCGGGCCCACCACAGATCGCTGTGGAACCCCACTTGCGACCACCCTCCAATACAAAAGCATTCCATTAATAGTTGCTTTTTGTTTGTGGGTGTTTAGCCAATTATGTATCCACTTAATGGTAGTTCTGTCGAGCCCACATTTCTCCAGCTTACTTATCAGAATGTCATATGGGACTGTGTCAAAAGTCTTGCTGAAGTCCAAATATATTATGACCACTGCATTCCCCCATCCACCATATCAGTTACCCTGTCAAAGATGGAAATCAAACGGGTTTGGTATGATTTGTTCTTGGTAAATCCATTCAATCTACTGGTGATCACCCCTTCATCCTCCAGGTAATTGCAAATTGAATGTTTTATACATTGCTGTAGCACAGTGGTGAGCAACCTGTGGCCCACCGCACACACAGCTTAGTTGCACTAGTTGTCTATAGCCCAAAAAGTTGTTCCAGTAGATGAGAATTTCTGCCTTCCCCTGGTCATACCTGTGAAGGGTTGGATAACAGAAACCCCCTTGGGGCTACCCACTGATGTGCCAAGACTACTTCTGCCCCTACCTTCCCTGTCAGTGGCTGTGGTTCACTGTTCCCGGACAATGGGAGCTGTAGGAAGCGGTGGCCGGCACGTCCCTGCAGCCCATGCCTCTTCCCAGAGCTCCCATTGTCTGGGAACTGTGAACCACCACCATTGGGAACTACGGTCGGCCGTGCCTATGGACGGTCAATGTAAACAAACTGTCTCATGGCCCACCAGCAGATTACCCTGACGGGCTGCAGGTTGCCAATCACTGCTCTAGAAGCTTCTCAGGTAATGAAGTCAGGCTGACTGGTCTTTGGTTTCCCAGCTCCTCCTTTTTCCCCTTTTTAAAGATGGGCATTACATTAGCAACCACTCTGCAAAAGTGGGTCATTCTAAGCAAATATTACAAAGAAATACAAAAGCGAAATCTGTGCATGAACATACAACTCAACACTTGTTCCACAGGACCATTTGTTTCCAGTAAACGTAGAGCTAATTCTACGTGGTAGAGAAGCACATCTTGGGCATTTTGAAATTTTTTTTAAAAAAATGAAAAACCAGAACATTCCAGAGACACAAAGACATCATATGAAAAAGTAATATTATCCCAGAAAAACCAAGATATGGGACATTACTTTAAGCTTTCAAAGGTCAGTTTCAAAGGTATCAGAATTATACCTAAGGCCAGAATCGGGGCATGTCAGAGCGGCACTCAATGTATTTCAGAAGGGAAGGACTGCAATGGTAACATTAAGCCACCTTTATGCCCATAACCTGATTTGGACCTGACATAGACACCTGCACAACTGAAGGCAGTCAGGGATTGCAAGAACATAGAATCTTTATGCTGGGGCCAAAAGCATGATGAAGATTCACTACACTGGCTATATACCATCCAGAGAAGTCTCCTTAGGTAAGGGGACTCCAGAATGGTGTGATTAATCTGGCTTCCTTGCTGTTTATGGCACTGGAGCAGGGCAAAACAATAAAGTATTGGGGCCATAGTATTTTCTTCCTTTTATACAGATGTCTGACCCCTTTCTTTGCACTCAGATGAAGTTATCTTTTTGTCCCACTTTGCAGGAAGAGATCCTTAAGAAGTTTAGATCAGAAGCTAGAAACCAAGAGACATCAGAGGTCCTTCCTGTTTAGAGACCTAGACTGATGGCTGCTCCTTTCAGTTCGAATCTGATGCTTTACTTTCCTTAATCACTTGAATATAGTTTTACCTGTATTTGTTTCTTGAAAAACAGAAGACTTTAATCACTAGTCCTGCTGATAGTATTAAGAATTCTGTTTTTATATCCACTTAAAATGAATCCCTTCCATTCTATTACATTATTTTTATCTAAAGATTTTCATTTTTCCTATGATCCTATAGGATTAAACTCATTATACTGAAGCAATCATTTTAGGCTTTATTTCCTCCATACGTTTGATGAAAATAAAAAAATAAATACATAAAAATCAGTGTTTAAGCCAGTAAAGCTCTTTATAGGTGATAGAGACATTTGTGGCACTAGGGCTCTTTTCCACGGTGACAGTTCCTTCACTCGATGCAGATTTAAAGGGTAGGGACAACCCAAATGTCCAAGATTCTGAGCTGCAGATGAGTCCTTATGTAGCTCATCTGTGGGAGGGCCTTAGCCACCCTGTTCTTGCACTGATCTGTATCAGGCTGGTCCCCTGTGCAACTTGGAGCAGTTTGACAACTTAGTTGCACTAGTTGTCTATAGCCCAAAAAGTTGTTCCAGTAGATGAGAATTTCTGCCTTCCCCTGGTCATACCTGTGAAGGGTTGGATAACAGAAACCCCCTTGGGGCTACCCACTGATGTGCCAAGACTACTTCCTCCCCTACCTTCCCTGCCAGCTTAGGGCTCCAGAACCCTGCCTGGTTGTGCCAGACACGCTTGCCGGCTACAAAGACCCAGTCTGAACCACATCTCACAAACCGCAGGCTTAACTGAAAGCAGCTTAAGAAATGTTCCTATCTCTAACACTCAGATGCCCAACTCCCAATAGGGTCCAAACCCCAAATAAATCCATTTTACTCTGTATAAATCTTATACAGGGTAAACTCATAAATTGTTCACCCTCTAAAACACTGATAGAGAGATATGCACAGCTGTTTGCCCCACCAGGTACATCTCTTTGCTTTCAGAATTAGGAAATAATGGAAACAGAACCCCTTCCCTCTGAGACAGTGTGGAAGTTCCTTTATGGCTCCTACCTGAAGGAGAGATTGAACCTCTTGGAGAAGGAACTCCTCATGAAAGTGGTCCCAGATTGGGGACAGGAAGGGAGGTTCGCAGAGAGATGTATAAACAAATTGGAGGTTATATCGCACTTCCACAGTACTTGAGATCCATTGGTCTGAGGTAATCCAGGACCAAGCACTGAGGAAGTGGGAAAGGTGGCTTACAAATACGGGGAAGATGGCATCTGGTATCCTAGAAACTGGTATGGCATCCTCAAACAACCCACTAAAATGCCTGTTTAGCAGATTTGGGTGTCTAGATGGAGCAGTCATTGATGTAGAGGCAGAAGAAGGAGGTGGTCTGTGTCTATGGCCATGTCTACACTTACTGTGACTGATGCAGTGAGGGGGAAGGGGTGTCAATTTAGCAGGTCAAGTGAAGACCCAGTAAATCGACCACAGAGCACTCTCTGGTTGACTCCAGTACTCCACCGGAACGAAAGGAGTAAGGTAAATTGACAGGAGAGCATCTCCCATCAAGGCAGCGTGGTATAGACATCACAGTAAGTCAACCTAAACTATGTTGACTCCAGCTATGTGAATAACATAGCTGGAATAGCATAACTTAGGTTGACTTACCGTGGTAGTGTAAACAAGGCCTATAAGCCTAATCTTCTTTCTCTGTAGTTCCTGATGAGGAGCAGGGGCAGCATAACAGTGGTCTGCGCTGAATGGAAAATGTTTTCTGGACAGAGACAGAGTATATAATCTGAAAGTCTTTAAAGTTGCCCTAGAGTCTTTCAAACTATGAAGTTTAGAGTCTGTTTTCTCTGTAAACAGTGAAGACCCTTGAAAGGGTAGGTCTTGTTACGTCTGTTGAATTTCTTGTAGAAGGTCCAAGGACTGTAGCTCAGAGCTCCTGTGCATGGCCACAACAGAAGTCATGGTCCTAGCTGCTGAGTTCACCGCATCCAGTGCAGCCTGCAGCAAAGTTCTTGGTACAGATTTCCCCTTATCAGCTAAAGCAGGGGTGGCCAACCTGAGCCTGAGAAGGAGCCAGAATTTACCAATGTACATTGTCAAAGAGCCCCAGTAATAGGTCAGCAGCCCCCCATCAGCTCCCCCACCCTGCTCCCAGCACCTCCCGCCCACCGGCAGCCCCTCCCTTTCCCTCCCAGTCAGCTGTTTCGTGGCATGCAGGAGGCTCTGGGGAGAGGGGGGAGGAGCGAGGGCATGGCAGGCTCATGGGATGGGGCGGGAAGGGGTGGAGTGAGGGCAGGGCCTGTGGCAGAGCCAGGGGCTGAGCAGTGAGCACCCCCTGGCACATTGGAAAGTTGGCACCTGTAGCTCCAGCCCCGTAGTCAGTGCCTATATAAGGAGGCACATATTAACTTCTGAAGAGCCACAGGTTGGCCACCCCTGAACTAAAGAGAACTCCTGCCAATTGTTCTCCAACAACACATCCCTAAACTTTAATATGGAGTCTCAGACGTTAAAATCAAAATAGCCCATAAGAGGCTGTTGGTTGGCAATCCTGACTATGGCAACCCCCACCCCCCACCCCAGTAGAATAAACTTTTCTTCCAAATAGATCTAGGTTTTTTGCATCCTTTGATTTGCCCTTCCGCCCCCCGTTGGCCCTGTTGTTCGCATTCATTGGCCACTGGAATTTACATTCATCCCTTTTAGAAATGGCAGGAAGGGACAAAGGGACTGCCAGAGAGACTTAATGGTGTCCATAATTGCCTCATTAATAATTAAGGCCACTCATGATGGCACGGTGATGGCCAAAATATCAAAAAGGCATTGGGAGGACTCCTTAACCTTCTCCACCTGGATCCCCAAGCTTGAGTACACCTTCAACAGCTCTCAAAAAGCCTTATAATCATCGGGGTGGAGGTGAAATGCTCCTTGCAGAGACTGTCTTATCAGGAGAGAAGGATGAAGAGGCCAGTGTAGGCTGAGGCTCCTCCTCCTCCACTAGCTGTCTAGTAAGGTTTCCCTGAACTGTCTGTTGCCACAGGAATGCCTCGTGTATGATGTACAAACCAGGGGGAATCCCCACAGGTTCTAAAAAGGCCACTGGGTTGGTGGTGGGCTCCAGTGTCTTCCTGTGCTGTGAGGGCTGGTCTCACTACCTGTTCTATATGGATAACATAAGAACGACCATACTGGATGAGACCAATGGTCCATGTAGCCGAATATTGTGCATTCTGACAGGGGTCAGAGTCAGATGGTTCAGAGATAATGATGGGAACAGAGCAATTTTGAGAGATCCATGCATGGTTCTCCCATCCCAGCTTCTGGCAGTTGGAGGTTTAGGGATACCCAGAGCATGGGGTTGCAACCATGAAAATTTTCTCTAATAGCCATTGATGAACCTATCCTCCATATCTAATGAACATATCTAATTCTTTTTTGAACCCAGCTGTACTTTTCACCTTCACAACATCCTCAGGCAATGAGTTCCACACGCTGATTGTGTGTTGTGTGAAGAAGTACCATATATATTTGTTCATAAGCCGAATATTTTTGGTAAAAAGGTGACGCATCAATGAACGGGGGTCAACTTATAAACGGGTCTATATCAAAACTTGATGATTTTAAACTCTTTGAAATCATTGAATGAAATATCTAATACACTGTTGTTTTGTTTACCTGGAGCATGTGTAGGTATGGAGCCCCTCAATTCCCTGTGGCCACAGTTTGCCGTTCCCAGCCAATGGAAGCTGCGGGAAAAGGTGCGTCACTTCCCGCAGCTACCATTGGCCAGGAACAGTGAACCATGGCCACAGGGAGCTGAGGGGCTCCATGCCTGCAGACACTCCAGGTAAACAAAACGTCCCAACCCGCCAGCAGCTTACCCTGATGGGCTGGGAGCCAAAGTTTGCCAACCCCTGAAATATAGGGTCGGCTTATGAAAGGGTCATACAGTTTTTACTATTTTTACCTATCCATCTTGGAGGGTCGACTTATAAACGAATGGGCTAATGAACAAGTATATATGGTACTTCCTTTTGTTTGTTTTAAATCTTCTGCCTATTCAGTTCAATGTGTGACCCACTGGCTCTTGTGTTATCTGAAGAGGTAAATAACACTGCCCTATTCTCTTTCTCCACAATATTCATGATTGTACAGACTTCAATCATATCACTCCTTAGTCATCTCTTTTCAAAGCTAAACAGTCCCAGTCTTTTTAATCTCTCCTCCTATTGAAGCTATTTCATATCCCTAATAATTTTGGTTGCCCTTCTCTGCACTTTTACAAATTTTAATACACGTTTTTGGAGACAGTGCAACCAGAACTGCACAAGGTATTCAAGATGTGGGTGTACAATGGCATAGTTTTTGTCTAATTATCTGTCCCTTTCCTAATGGTGCCTTACATTCTGTTAGCTTTTTGACAGCCGCTGCACATTGTGCAGTTGTTCTCTGAGACCTATCCACAATGACCCCTTCTTGATCTCTTTCTTGAGTGGGAACAGCTAAGTTAGACTCCATCATTTGGTGTGTATAGTTGGTATTATTTTTTTCCAATGGGCATTACGTTGAACTTATCAAAATTGAATTTCATCTGCCATTTGTTACACAGTCACTCAGTTTAGTGAAATTGCTTTGTAAATCTTTACAGTCAGCTTTGGACTTTCCTATCTTAAGTAATTTTGTATTGCCTGAAAATTTTGCCACTTCGCTGTTCACCCCCTTTTCCAATTCATTTATGAGTGATCAGCACAGATCCCTATGAGTGATCAGCAAAGGTTCGAACACATCCCTCTGCCCGCACCACTTCCCGCAGCCCCCATTGGCCCGGCACAGTGAACCGTAGCCAGTGGGAGCTGAGATTGGTGACATTATTGGGGACACTGTTCCTGACTTCCTGAGGAACTGACTTCCTGAGGAAACTACAATCCATCGGTGATCTTCCTAAAAACACCATCCTAGCCACTATGGATGTAGAAGCCCTCTACACCAACATTCCACACAAAGATGGACTACAAGCTGTCAGGAACAGTATCCCTGATAATGTCACGGCTAACCTGGTGGCTGAACTTTGTGACTTTGTCCTCACCCATAACTATTTCACATTTGGGGACAATGTATATCTTCAAATCAGTGGCACTGCGATGGGTACCCACATGGCCCCACAGTATGCCAACATTTTTAGGGCTGACTTAGAACAACGCTTCCTCAGCTCTCGTCTCCTAATGCCCCTACTCTACTTGCGCTACATTGATGATATCGTCATCATCTGGACCCATGGAAAAGAAGCCCTTGAGGAATTCCACCAGGATTTCAACAATTTCCATCCCACTATCAACCTCAGCCTGGACCAGTCCACACAAGAGATCCACTTCCTGGATACTACGGTGCTAATAAGCGATGGTCACATAAACACCACCCTATATCGGAAACCTACTGACCGCTATTCCTACCTACATGCCTCTAGCTTTTATCCAGATCATACCACACGATCCATTGTCTACAGCCAAGCTCTACAATATAACCACATTTGCTCCAACCCCTCAGATAGAGACAAACACCTACAAGATCTCTATCATGCATTCTTACAACTACAATACCCACCTGCTGAAGTGAAGAAACAGATTGACAGAGCCAGAAGAGTACCCAGAAGTCACCTACTACAGGACAGGCCCAACAAAGAAAAGAACAGAACACCACTAGCCATCACCTTCAGCCCCCATTAAAACCTCTCCAATGCATCATCAAGGATCTACAACCTATCCTGAAGGATGACCCATCACTCTCACAGATCTTGGGAGACAGGCCAGTCCTTACTTACAGACAGCCCCCCAACCTGAAGCAAATACTCACCAGCAACCACACACCACACAACAGAACCACTAACCCAGGAACCTATCCTTGCAACAAAGCCCGTTGCCAACTCTGTCCACATATCTATTCAGGGGACACCATCATAGGGCCTAATCACATCAGCCACACTATCAGAGGCTCGTTCACCTGCGCATCTACCAATATGATATATGCCATCATGTGCCAGCAATGCCCCTCTGCCATGTACATTGGTCAAACTGGACAGTCTCTACGTAAAAGAATAAATGGACACAAATCAGACATCAAGAATTATAACATTCAAAAACCAGTCGGAGAACACTTCAGTCTCTCCGGTCACTCGATTTCATACCTGAGAGTGGCTATCCTTCAACAAAAAAACTTCAAAAACAGACTCCAGGGCGAGACTGCTGAATTGGAATTAATTTGTAAACTGGAACAATTAACTCAGGCTTGAATAGAGAGTGGGAGAGGATGAGTCATTACACAAAGTAAAACTATTTCCCCATGTTATTTCTTCCCCTCCACCCCACCCCCCATTGTTCCTCAGACATTCTTGTTAACTGCTGGAAATGGCCCACCTTGCTTGTCACCATGAAAGGTTTTTCTCACCCTCCCCCCCCGCTGGTGATGGCTCATCTTAAGTGATCACTCTCCTTACAGTGTGTATGATAAAACCCATTGTTTCATGATCTCTGTGTGTGTATATAAATCTCCCCACTGTATTTTCCACCAAATGCATCCGATGAAGTGAGCTATAGCTCACGAAAGCTTATGCTCAAATAAATTTGTTAGTCTCTAAGGTGCCACAAGTACTCCTTTTCTTGTGGCACCTTAGAGACTAAGAAACTGGGGAACTATTAACACCCACTTACCTGGGTTTTACATAGAATAGCCCTGAGATTTAATTTTGTATTCGTTTCTGAAAAGTCCTGCAAAGACAGAACTCTGGCCGATGCTTCAGCAAAGAGTTAAGAAGAGGTGTAGGGAAAAGGGGAATGTAATACATAATGTTACCTCAGCATCTTCCCAACCCATTACTTGAGCAGGCCCAGTAGAATAACAAGTAATAAGCACAACTGCCTCCCACGCTGCATGGCTCCACAGGGACTGCTTATAATAGCAGTTACTGAACTCAATAGACTCCTGCTTTCTCCTTCATGTACCCTCATAGAAGAAGCAGTATTCCAAACAAGGAGGCGGGGAGGAAGGACAGAAGTCACAACTTTGGTTCTTTTTCTTACCAGCCCACAGAGCATGGTCACAAAGAAGTATGTGTGTGTGCGTGCGCATGCACTCCATCTTTTGAGTCCCCCATCCTAGCACATAAGGAGTAGCGGCAGCAGAGTTTGTGACACAGAGAAATAGGACAGAAACCTCTTCATTCTGCTCTTCCTTTCGGTCATGTCCTTTATCCACTGACTGCCCTACTTGCTTAACTGCAACTCAGTCCTTTCCCCTCCTTTCTCAAAACATTGAAGGGGTTTTCACAATATGCTGCATGGTTATAGTATGTTCAACTAATACTAAGTTCTATATTTTGCATCCTGAAATGGATTCTGGCAAGTGAGAAAGAAATCCCTTTATCCTCTGACCTTTTGATTTGAAAAGGAGAAGAACTCTGCAGTCTATTGAAGTAAAGCTGAAAATAATATGTTGGCTGAAAAACAGAAAATCTGTAGCAAAGCTCATATGTAATTTCAAGTTGGGCCTATGGACCATTAAAACCAGTAAGGTAGTAAAGAAAACGCTGGGGAAATTTAAAAGGGAAGTGAAAAAAACAAAACAATGCAGAACCTCTGCAAATCAAAATCATAAAGGAGATCGATTTCCCTTGAGGAGAAGATAGGCAGCTAAAAAAAATGCAGAAACACAGGACGGGAGTTCTTTGAGTAGGCACACTCAGTGCAGAAGGTTTACACTATACAGGAATATGTGAGACTGTTAGAAGAGTCTAATAAACTATCTGCACAGACATATTTTTTAAAAATGTAATGTCAGAACTGTAGGAGTTTAGCAGATATAGCAATGGTACAACCAGAAACAAAGGAAAAGATACTAATTCCATGAACAAGATCTCTCTCTAAAGCAAACGCACAATCCAGACAAAGCTGGTCTGTTTTAGGACCATCCACTAAAAGGCATGCAGCTGATTTTCAGTGGGACTAATTCCAAAGTAATCTGTAATTGCAATGTGCATAAGGGTATAAGAAACTGATTCTTTGATTATTCTGCCATTGAAATATATTGTACTGCTAAACTTCTTCTTAGTGGAAATATGGCAGGCTAAGACCCACTTTTTCAAATGCATAGGGCTAGGCTCGGGTCTAGTACATAGTCATTGGGTGGTCTAGTGTATCTTTAAAACTGTTTAATTATGTATTTGTCTTCCCTGGTCTTAATCTGTTTTACCCATCAACAATGAACTTTAGTTTACTTTTCTTAGATGGGCAGTAACTGGTGTGTTCCTGTGTAGCCTTGATGCTATATTATCATTGTCATAAATATAAAGGGAAGGGTAAACACCTTTAAAATCCCTCCAGGCCTTTCACCTGTAAAGGGTTAAGAAGCTAGGATAACCTCGCTGGCACCTGACCAAAATGACCAATGAGGACACAAGATACTTTCAAAGCTGGAGGGAGGGAGAAACAAAGGGTCTGTGTCTGTCTGTGTGATGCTTTTGCCCGGGACAGAACAGGAATGGAGTCTTAGAACTTAATAAGTAATCTAGCTAGATATGCGTTAGATTATGATTTCTTTAAATGGCTGAGAAGTTAGAATGTGCCGAATAGAATGAATATTCTTGTCTTTGTGTCTTTCTTGTAACTTAAGGTTTTGCCTAGAGGGATTCTCTATGTTTTGAATCTAATTACCCTATAAGGTATTTACCATCCTGATTTTACAGAGGTGATTCTTTTTACCTTTTCTTATATTAAAATTCTTCTTGTAAGAAATTGAATGCTTTTTTCATTGTTCTTAAGATCCAAGGGTTTGAGTCTGTGGTCACCTATGCAAATTGGTGAGGATTTTTATCAAGCCTTCCTCAGGCAGGGGGGTGCAAGGTTTTGGTGAGGATTTTGGGGGGAAAGACGTTTCCAAACAATGTTTTTCCAGTAAACGCAGTCAAATGTTTGGTGGTGGCAGTGGAAGTCCAAGGGCAAAGGGTAAAATAGTTTGTACCTTGGGGAAGTTTTAACCTAAGCTGGTAAAAGTAAGCTTAGGAAGTTTTCATGCAGGTCTCCACATCTGTACCCTAGAGTTCAGAGTGGGGAAGGAACCTTGACATGTCAGGTCAGGGAAGTTATTTGATTGCTTAGTAGAAGTTTGTTCATGAGAGATTAAATGTTTAGATCAAGGCTACAATTAAACTGGACAGTGCATATAATATAACCAGTGCACACTTCCACAAAAGATAAGAAAAATAGGATGTTTAAAATTTCCAAGACTATTCTATTTCTGAAATTTAAAGGATTTATAAAATATGAATTGGGAACTTGTCATTTCAAACATCAGGAAGCAGTGGTGGTGAAATGAGTTTTAGGTTGGTTCCATTGTTCAGAGTGGAATGTATTGCATTTTATCAAAAGGACACTACTTCAGCAAGATAAATGGCAATATCTGTTCAAATACGTTCAAGCAGTGAAAGAACATTACAAAGGAGGTTGAAGGTGCAGTGCAATTTAGTTTAAAGATAAATTGACAGTGACAGCTGCCTTCTTTCTCTAAGTACTGTTATTATAAACTTTCTTGACTAATGAGGAAAGAGACTCACAAAAAAGGATATGATTTCAACACCATTTCTGTCCCACCCACTTCCCCAAAGAAAACACTAATAACTCATTATTTTGGCAACTTTAAACTCATACGGCAACAAGAGCATGGATGTTCAATTGTCTTCTATAACTTATCACACCATCAGGTCACATCACTCAATAATATCTCAACCCAATTCTTAAACTAAATTAGAGCCATTGCTTGTGATTATACAGTATATGTTTCTATTAGGAAGATACATTTTGGCAAAATTATGACTTGGAGTGCATGTGCTATAAACCAGGGAAGAATTTAGCCCTACTGCTTTAGTTTAGATTAATCACTTTGGCAGTTCATACCTCAAATCCCCCCCCCGCCCACCACCATCTTTTTATCCCCCCAAAAAGCAGCAGCCCAAAATTTAGCTCTGATTAAAACTATCTTAGTATCCCTAATTGAACGGAAAGGGGAAAAAATGGGTGGGATGTGTGATGTGCTCCTCCTTAATTAACGTCCAGCACATTGTTTTAGCCATATGGTGTATAGTTTAATCCCTGGCAATGTATACAGTAGCTTGACCTCACGTTGACCTAAAATCTAACAGTTATGGAAATGGACATGCAACAGGGACAGCTTAAAACTAGACTGAAAAACACAAGGGAGGGAGGCAAAGAAACAGAGACAATTAACATGTACAGTAGAACCAAGCTGGCTGAATAAACTGCACAGTGTGAGCAAACTAATGACACCCTTCCCCTCCTCTTTACACTTCATACAAACTTTCATCATTCTTTCACATGGTGGGCCTGTAGGCAGGCTTCTCTGTTTACTTAAAAGCTATAGAAATTGCATCAGGGTTTTTGTCCCATAAGCACTGTGCAATATTTACACAGGATTTGACCATGTCCCCTGCATGGTACTGAGTAGTTGCAAGTCATTGTTTTCAATGTTAAGAGACTTATATGTGGTATGACAACGCTCTGAAAGGTCTCTCAAAAGAACAACGATTATCCATTATGCATTGCTATACCTGAAGTATATGTCATATGAAGAGAACAGTGAATAGAGTATTGTCCTGGAGCAGTTGGATTCTAGTATACAATTTTTATGGGCAAAAATACAGTGCAGTGTCCAAAAGAACTGGTGTAGCTTATGGCTACAGCTAGTTCAAAAACTGTAAAGGTTTCTTGTGAACATTTTTGAAAAGGAACAAATTTTATTTGTTGGATTTTGGTAGGACTCAGTTTTTATGACTTTCCATCTGTCTCTCCCTTTTCCTTGTTTCTTTACCTATTTTTTTCTTTTTGCTCCTGAAAAAGGGAGAAGAAGGAGGAAGGAAAAAATTAAAACTGTAACTATTTTACTTTTCAGATTTTGAAAGTTAGACCAGTTCTATTTACAAATTCTTCTCTCTCATCTAACCTGTGTCAGGATCGTGACAAGGACAGTCAGGACTAGGGTGACCAGATAGCAACTGTGAGAAAATGGGACTGGGGTGGGGGGTAATAGGTGCCTATATAAGAAAAAGTCCCCAAAACCAAGACTGTCCCTTTAAAAATGGGACATCTAGATACCCTAGTCAGGACCAATGGTCAAAACAGAGTCAAACCTGAGGCCGAGATGAGCAGGGGAGCTTGTAGTCAAGTTCCAGGCCAGGGTCAATAACAGGCCATCAGCAATAAAAAGGGAATAAAACTCCCCTAGTATGATAAAAAGAAATAAAATCAATGTGTGTGTGTGTTTTATCTATCTATTTATTTATTTATTTACTTATTTTTCCTACTGTAAATATGGAAAATATCATCAGATTTTTCATTTTTAGGGAACCATTGATGCCTCAAGAAAGTGCAAGGTACTTGCCCTTCACGTCAAAACTTATCCTCCTCCCCATATATATATATATAGGATAGTCTTACAAATCCTGAGAGATGTTTTATTGGTTACAGCATGTAGCATATTATGCTCTGTTCAGTTTACTAAACAAAGAAGTTTCTGCTTCATTGAAATTATATTTCTATGTAATATATACAGAGAGAGAGAGAGAGAGAGAGAGAGAGAGAGATCTTCCAGTTTCATAGGGAAGACTGTTTTTTTTACCCTTGACATATGTTAAGTATTCCACTCAGGTTAGAGAAGATGGTTGTCTGATTGCCTGCCCTATTTTTCTTTGCCAGAACAGATAGAGTACGCTTATCTATTAAAAGCACTCCAGAGCAACATTAAGCCTGGACACCTGTGGAGCTTTTCAGCACAGGTTCTCAAACAGGTCACTGGTTGCTGGGTCAGCGTGAAGAACAGAATAACAAGCATTATTTGGTCTGAGAAACAGACATTTCTGTGCTTGTTTTGCAGTAAGCATGTTAAAAAAAAGCTTCTGGGTAAGGAAATAAGAGAGCTCTCTAAAAATATTAATTAGAGTTCAGCACTCATCCCCCCCATCCCATTTTTATTGATTATTGATATATTTCTATGTATTCTTGAATTATTAGAAATTGTTGAAAATATGGAAGTGATAAGGGCACCGAAACAACAGATTTACATATTCTGTGCTTCTATAAGAATGTCTGGCTTTTGCCTTACACTTTGGATTTTGACAGAAGTGGTTTTTTTTAGAGTTCAAAGCAGGCATCAAAATTTTAGCAACTGCTCTTATAATTTTAATCCCTAGCCTCAATTTTCAAAAGAACTAACAGACATCTCATGAGCTAAGTCTTCTGGTACTATCCCATTGTTAAAGGTCCTGATCCAGCATTGACCTCATTGGGATTACTCATATGCTTAAATTTATGCATGTGTTTAAATGCTTTGCTGGACTGGAGACTTAATGCATTGGAACCTTTGTACCACCCTACATACATATATTGATAGATTGCTCTTTAAACTTTAGCAAGAGAACTAAAATAAACAATTGCTTGTGTGATAAAGTATTAAAACAATAATACTTTATATTTAAATGCATTACTAGGTAGATAATAACCATTCAGAAGAAATAAATGGTGAATGAGCTTAATAGGAACATCCAATATAGACTTAAACAGTGAATATCACCGTCAGTGTTATTAAGCATTTTCCTGTTACTGGTAGAACAAAAATCCAAGAGGTATCGAGCAATGGGAGTTGCACGTGCGGAGCAAAATTCAAGATTTTCCTTAATCAAACAAATTTAGTTTAGAACAGTATCATTTCATGACTCTTTAAAGTATGTTTTTTGATTCTTTCAATGAGCCTAAGTCATATTTGGCTTTCCACCAAAGAGCTAAGGAGCTGACAACTGACCAATAAAATTATCTGAGAGGACTTATGGGTTCCACAGTAGGAGACCACCATTTTGTTGGTTCAGGTAATTCCTGTTTATAGTGTATGTGTGATGTCCTTTAAAAATCTGAAATAATAGCTGCCAACAAATATATCTGATTAGATCCATTTCCCAGTATCTGTGATCATATGGATTACTTCTTTAACTAAACTCGTTTTAGAGTCTTCTGTAAAATCATTCTCATTGGATAACCAAAACTGTTGTACCAGGATTTTAATATCAGCATATAAGTATTATTATTATTATTATTATTATTATTGATAGTTACATAATATCCCTGTTCATTTTTGTTTGATAGCTACACACTGTTTTAAATTTAATAGCTTTTAAACTAGAAAAAGTATTAAATATTTTTATTTCTAACTTCTTTAAAAATAAAGTGTGATTACATGTTATTACTGATAATTCCAGGTTATTAATGATCTGACATTCACAAACTATAACAAAATATCCTTATATATAATATTTAGCCATATACCAGTAAGCCACTACAATGTGCATACTAGTAGGCTGTTGGTGAATGGCTCAGGTGCAGTGCTTTGGCTTCATATGATCAACAGTCAGGGAGGGTCTGGGTATATTTGTTCCTGCCTCAGGATGAGGGGCTGGTCCAGATGATCTCTCAAGGTTCCTTCCATCCCTATATTTCCATGATTAACCGCCCCAGAAGTACATCATAGCCTACTAATGTATACCATGCAGTGGTTTGGGGTTGGTATCTGAATGTGGCTCCTTCATTTTACATGTGATTTTTAATGCTTCCCTTAAAAATATTCTAAATTTCTTTTCACAAAGTATCCTTCCACAATAAAAAGTAGAGCCTAGTAAACCAATGAGAACATAGAAACACATCAATCATCCTTCAAGTATCAGAGGGATAGTCGTGTTAGTCTGTATCCACAAAAACGACGAGTCCAGTGGCACCTTAAAGGAGTCCGGGGGCACCTTAAAGACAGATTTATTTGGGCATAAGCTTCTGTGGGTAAAAAGCCCAATTCTTCAGATGCATGGAGTGAAAATTACAGATGAAGGCATAAATATACTGACACATGAAGAGAAGGGAGTTACCTTACAAGTCAATCAATCCTCCTCATTATTTTGAGCCCACATAATGTTTTTATTTTAAAATTTTAACTCCTTTTCCTATTTTAATGATCTGGTGTACTTGGACTCTATCATCCCTCTCCTATGCCACAGAAACCCAGCTGCCTTTTCAGCACTTTATATGACATTTCACCACTGAGCAATTACCAGTTTCATTTTTACATCAGAGAGAGAAAGTATAAAAAAGCAATTAAAGGAATCACAAACTTTTATGAAATGGAATCTTGTCACTTTGAGTGGAAAAGGGCTGTTTCATTTTTCTCTTTTATCCCCTCTATCTCCAACCTCTTCCACAACTGCCTCACCTCAAACCTTACTACCACCATTCCTTCATTATTTGTATTCCTCCTTCATAACTTAGGAGTTTTTGAGCATGTTTCATCAGAGAGATCACAGGTATAGTGCACTGCCATTCGTGCAAAGTGTGACACCAAAAAAGTTAAACTGGCCAGTCGTAATGTGCACAACCAGTGTCCTGAGTCAGACTCTATTTTGGCATTAGATATGGCCTCAGATTGTTGCCATCAGTGATATCCTAATTTTTAATTGTAAACTATAGAATGAAACATGTTATTTCATAAACTGCTATGCTAGAAATGTTCAAAGATAGGTGTCTGACAATAAAACCTCCAGTGGATGATTCATTGATTTTCTGATGGAAAATGTAGTTTCTACAAAATCAGAATTTTCCATAGGAAAATCTAAATTTTACTGAAAAATTTAGATTTTCCATTGGGAAAACCTAAACGAAAGATTTCAATTTTGGTCATTTTACCCAGATCAGAATATTTTGTTTTGTTAAACTGATACAAAAAACATTTATTTTTGAATTGGATCAACAATAAATAGCATTTCTCATTGTCCCATGAGCGTTGTAGTTTGGTCTCCCTTTCTCTTATAAGGGCTGGGCTTCCTTGCTGCACTACATCTCCCATAACGGAATGTGGACTCCCCTCTGATCAAACTACATGGTGCATCATGGAAGTCCTATGGCTCATGTTATATAAGGGGAGATGTAGTGTGGCCTGGGAGCCTGGCCCACAGGGCAGAATGGAGGCATAACGCTCTCAAGCTACAACTCCCATGAGGTACAATAGAAAATTGCAGTTTAATATTGACCTGACTGGAAACAAAGCATTTTGGGTCAGTTCTACAAACTGAAAGGAAACATTTCCATGCAGGAATGCTGAATGCTTTGTTTCAATTCAAAATTTTTGAAACATTTAATTTCAACATTTCTGAATCAAAATTTTTCAGAGTGTTTTGTTTGGCAAAAAATTGGGTATATTAACTTTTCATCCTGATTTTGGACAAATATAAATGGGAAAATATTGGAATTTCCTGTGTGACAAAAATTCCAAATATCACTCAGTTCTATTACAAAGATTCCCTTAAATAACAGGAAGAAGATTAGCATGTAAATAAAACTTTAGGGAGGGTGCAACACCCACTTACTGTAGCAGAGTAGAGGCTATATCTGAGAATTTCTTCCTCAAGTCATAGAGATGACACTCTTATCTGCAAATATGAAGTGGGATGACAGGAAATCCCAACACACTTCTGAAAATACTTTCCAGCTGGAGAAATCTTTCACAGTGTTTAATAGCATTGACACCTGGCCAATATCAGCCTCAAGAAGGAGGAGATACATTTGGAGTATTTAAATATAGAGGACACAATTCTCAGATGCACTGAGCTCATACTCAGTAAACTGAAGGGCAAAGGAGGCAAAAGTGGTCCAAAGCCACTTTTCTCTCACCTGGATGTTGAGTTGCCAATTGGCTGGTTAGAGTGCCAAAGAGCTTGGCACTCTGGTCACACCATCTCATGCCCCAGCCCACTCTGGAATGCACCCAGTGTGGACAGACAAGTGGAAAAGGATGTTGTAAAGCTGGATATGCCATCTTTGTGCCATTGAGAGACTCCCTGTGATAAGAGAATGTCCAGCTGAACCCTTTGGGTTGCTTTAAGTCCATTTTGTGCCTCTGGAGCAGCACAAGGAGGACTTAGTGTGGGCTAGATCTTTGGCCCAGGCAATTTGATCCAGTCAAAGCAGATCTTCAGAGGGTGGAGCTGGACACTTTCTTCATAATGACACCCACAGGATGATCTAGCATAAATCCTAAACATTCAGATTTAATTCTTGATTGTTAGCTATTTGTGAATAAAACTCAAAATTGAGAGTTCCTAAAGAAAGACACTTCCTTTCAATGTGATATAGGTGTCTTCTCAGTAGTGAATATCTATAGTATATCCAATTAATACACACAGCAAGGGTTTAATATTTATACAAGAGGCAGATAAGTGAATGACTTTAGGCTACTGCCTTATTCTGGCTTTGTTCACTGTATGAATGAGAGCTGAGCCAAGGCAGAGCTGAGCCAAGGAAGGATATTCTGTCATTTCTTCCTGCCATAATAGTAATCACATTAAGTACAGTATTATTTTGCATATATTTTTCACCTGTTTATAATCTGTTTAATTTTGCTTTTTGGACCACCATAAGACCTTCTGCTTTGGCTGCCTAGACTTGGTTATAATTTATAAACAAGGAAGTCTTTAAATGTCAGTTTAATACAAAATGTCACTAATTATGAAATGTTAAATAGTGACCATGTCCTTCACATGTCCTTTGTAAATGAAGATCTCTGCCCCAGTTACATTTATTCTCAGGTTTCTGCTAAAATATATTCACAATTTGTAAAGAAAAAAATATGTATTTCATATCTTTAATAATATGCAGTATAAAACATTGTGAACACAGATGTTAATATGGTACTGCTACTCTTTTCTGGACATAATCCTACTACTACACTTGTTTTAGTTGTTATGTAACCTTCTTCTCTTGATAACTTTTCCTCTTTGCCTACAGACTTCAAGGTCAGCTGGAGGCCAGTCACTCTCTGCATAATATATAAAGCTATTTCTGCAGGCCAATTTTTAGTATGGTGAATTAAGGATGTCTAATGGTTGTATTGTAGTTTAGACTCATACAGTAAATACATGAAAATATCTTTAAGAAAGTTCCACAGTCTCATTTCAGACAATAAACCTACACTCTCCCAACTGGCCATGATGTTACTATGGACTTTTAAAATAGTATTTTTGCTGTGATGACCAGAAGTCACAAGAATCTGACCATAGTGCCTTACCCATTGCTTCTTCTTGACCTGGCTTTTTCCTGCTTTTTTCCCTCAGAGACACACCGCTGGATGCATGAACTGATTTATGCCTCTGGCTAAAAAGACAAGGCATGAGCCAGTTTGAGCCATCAATGACGCTTGGTGAATTGTTTATTAAGTAATGTACTTAAGTAATGTAAATTACTATGACAGACATCTGACAACACAATTTGCATCCAAATAGCGCCTCCACAAAAAGCCTGGATGCTAAAGGTCTGAAGCACTGCAAAGCCCTCATCTGCTACATGGAAATGAAGAAGTTCTCCCAGTGTATGCTGCTGGACCAATGTGTGCAAAAAATATGAAGATCATGGGCCTGATTCTCCATTGCTCTTTTTCTTGTCTAATTATTTATATAACACTGCAAAGTGTATTCAAAATGCTGCCAAATAAGAACAGCAGTATCTACAACGGGTTTCTGTGAATATTTAGAAAGGTAGGTTTGACAAAGTCTTTCTTAAAGCATTAATATGAAGTTTATGGTGGGTAAATTTGGTGAGCTCATAATATGTATGGAGGGTTATAACACAATTTAAAAGCCTTAAATTCTAGTGAATGGATTTGGACTGCAAAAAGTTATGCAAACATTTGTATGACCTTATTAGCAGAGTCTATTTTCACATGTACTCCTATTGCTTCCCTCAGGTATGTCCTTTTGATTCTTTAGGGCCTGAATTTCGCAAATGCCAGGTCATGATTTCTGATGCTTTCTTGTCAGTAAGTGTTCACCTTCTATGATACTGTTCAAAAGCACTTAATACTCAAATAGAGCAGTGTTCATATTCAATGGCATTTCATGAATAATTCATATAGTCCAATTTAGGTTTTTTCTGGGCATCAGATGATAATTCAGAATGGAGCACAATTAATGCTTTTTAAGATATAGTTTTTCAAGGTTGTACCTGGACAGCCACTTGAAAAAAAAGAAATCAAGTATTCACAACTTTCTTGCATGCTGTGAATAGCCTTTAATATGTTTTTGCTATCTAAAATCTTATTCTGTGTGTTTATAGCTTCCCCAGGCACCCTGGAATATCTCAAATATGCTAACATGGAAATAAAAGATGCAGTGCCTCTTAGTATACCATTAACAAATGTAATCAAATTTTTGCCTCTCTATGCTGGTTGTAGGGAGAATTCCAGACTGGCACACTCCGTTTATGTCTCGGAACACAAACATTTTCTTTTTGTTTCATTCCTTTGCTTGAGAAAAGGATGGTCTTATAGTTAAGGTGCAGATAAAAGGACACCTGGAGTGAAATGTTGACCCCATTGAAATCAGTGGTAAAACTCACATTGACTTCAGAAGGGCCAGGATTTCACCCTGGGCTCTACCCCTGGTTCTGCCTTTTTTTCTGCAGGGCATTAGGCAAGCCACTTTGGACCCAACTCTCCACTGCCTTGCACTGTGACATAGTTATTTATGCCTGTGAAAAGTGATTGTAAAATACTCTTTACTTATATGGTATTATTTTCTACCCACTTTGAATTCATTTTGAAGATTTAAACCACCACCCATGATCTAAATGTCCACACAAGTCACAATGAGGTTGAATATCAGGCCTTTTCTGCCTATTTCCTCTTCTGGAAAATGGTGTTAACAATTCCTTATTTTTTTGATGGTATGAGGCTAAATGCTTAAGATGGATGCTCAATATTCAGGATGCTTAAAAGATTCTGAAGAAAACTAAGAAAGAAGAAGTGGGGCCTGAGGATGGAGTGGAGGTTAAAGATAATCTAGGCATGGCCCAATATCTAAACAGATACTTTGCCTCAGTCTTTAATAAGGCTAAAGAGGATCTTAGGGATAATGGTAGCATGACAAATGGGAATGAGGATATAGAGGTAGATATTACCATGAAGTGAGCTGTAGCTCACGAAAGCTTATGCTCTAATAAATTTGTTAGTCTCTAAGGTGCCACGGGTACTCCTTTTCTTTTTGAGGTAGAAGTGAAACTGAAACAGCTTAATGGGACTAAATCGGGGGGCCCAGATAATCTTCATCCAAGAATATTAAAGGAATTGGCACCTGAAATTGCAAGCCCATTAGCAAGAATTTTTAATGAATCTGTAAACTCAGGAGTAGTACCGAATGATTGGAGAATTGCTAATATAGTTCCTATTTTTAAGAAAGGAAAAAAAAGTGATCCGGGTAACTACAGGCCAGTTAGTTTGACATCTGTAGTATGCAAGGTCCTGGAAAAAATTTGAAGGAGAAATTAGTTAAGGACATTGAAGTCAATGGTAAATGGGACAAAATACAACATGGTTTTACAAAAGGTAGATTGTGCCAAACCAACCTAATCTCCTTTTTTGAAAAAGTAACAGATTTTTTAGATAAAGAAAATGCAGTGGATCTAATTTACCTAGATTTCAGTAAGGCATTTGATACCGTGCCACATGGGGAATTATTAGTTAAATTGGAGAAGATGGGGATCAATATGAACATCAAAAGGTGGATAAGGAATTGGTTAAAGGGGAGACTGCAATGGGTCCTACTGAAAGGCGAACTGTCAGGTTGGAGGGTGGTTACCAGTGGAGTTCCTCAGGGATCGGTTTTGGGACCAATCTTATTTAATCTTTTTATTACTGACCTTGGCACAAAAAGTGGGAGTGTGCTAATAAAGTTTGCAGATGATACAAAGTTGGGAGGTATTGCCAATTTAGAGAAGGATCGGGATATTATACAGGAGGATCTGGATGACCTTGTAAACTGGAGTAATAGTAATAGGATGAAATTTAATAGTGAGAAGAGTAAGGTTATGCATTTTGGGATTAATAACAAGAATTTTAGTTATAGGTTGGGGACGCATCAATTAGAAGTAACGGAAGAGGAGAAGGACCTTGGAGTATTGGTTGATCATAGGATGACTATGAGCTGCCAATGTGATATGGCTGTGAAAAAAGCTAATGCGGTTTTGGGATGCATCAGGAGAGGCATTTCCAGTAGGGATAAGGAGGTTTTAGTACCGTTATACAAGGCACTGGTGAGACCTCACCTAGAATACTATGTGCAGTTCTGGTCTCCCATGTTTAAAAAGGATGAATTCAAACTGGAGCAGGTACAGAGAAGGGCTACTAGGATGATCCGAGAAATGGAAAACTTGTCTTATGAAAGGAGACTTAAGGAGCTTGGCTTGTTTAGCCTAATTAAATTAGGTTGAGGGAAGATATGATTGCTCTCTATAAATATATCAGAGGGATAAATACAGGAGAGGGAGGGGAATTATTTCAGCTCAGCACCAATGTGGACACAAGAACAAATGGGTATAAACCGGCCACCAGGAAGTTTAAACTTGAAATCAGATGAAGGTTTTTAACCATCAGAGGAGTGAAGTTTTGGAATAGCCTTCCAAGGGAAGCAGTGGGGGCAAAAGATCTATCTGGTTTTAAGATTCTACTTGATAAGTTTATGGAGGAGATGGTATGATGGGATAATGGGATTTTGGTAAGTAATTGATCTTTAAATATTCAGGGTAAATAGGTCTAATCCCCTGAGATGGGATATTAGATAGATGGGATCTGAGTTACCCAGGAAAGAATTTTCTGTAGTATCTGGCTGGTGAATCTTGCCCATATGCTCAGGGTTTAGCTGATTGCCATATTTGGGGTCGGGAAGGAATTTTCCTCCAGGGCAGATTGGAGAGGCCCTGGAGGTTTTTCGCCTTCCTCTGTAGCATGGGGCATGGGTGACTTGAGGGAGGCTTCTCTGCTCCTTGAAGTCTTTAAACCATGATTTAAGGACTTCAATAGCTCAGACATGGGTGAGGTTTTTCATAGGAGTGGGTGGGTGAGATTCTGTGGCCTGCGCTGTGCAGGAGGTCGGACTAGATGATCAGAATGGTCCCTTCTGACCTTAGTATCTATGAATCTATAAGATTCATTCGCCTCCCTCTTGCACTAGTTTTACACCAGTCTACCTCCATTGATGTTAGTGGGATTACTCCTGATTCCCATTGGTGAGAGGGTAAAATCAATCCCAGAAATGCAAAGCATTATAATTTCCTACTTTTCCTATTTTAGGAGATGGGCAACAGGCAGAAATATTCCTCAAAGATTCATCCCAGTTGTACTCCACAGATAAGCCAACAAAGTTTGTTTGGGGAGTGACATATAGCTGCTGGCCTTCTTTCTAGAGACCCAGTTCATGGGAGTCAGAATCTTTTTCTGAACTAAGGTCAACACATTATTGCCAGCAATGCAGTGCTGAGCTGGCCAAGTTCTGTCATGCAGTTGTTTTGCAAACTATGATGAATGTAACATGCTCAACTACCCTAAATCTAATGATTTAGCACTTGAACTGTCACAGAGGTTTCAAAAGGAATTAGTGTGTACATTGATCTAAGCTATTATAAATTTAAAAATTTCATAATTCATCTGTTGCCAAATCCACCAATCATTGTTTCTTTCTCAGAAAAAAATAAAACTTATCATTTACCCAGCATTTTTCATAGTTCTTGCATGGCATTATAGGGACGTGTATAAGAATATAAGAATAACATGATCACTTCATTTTTGTTGACAGGAAAACTGAGGAGAGTGGTTCAAAGACATGCCCAACTTTATATAGCAAGTCAAAAACAGAGCTGGAAACTCAGAACTCTTAACTTTCAGTAATATGCTTAACATATTCAGTGGACTGCACTGCTTTCAAAGAGAGTTTAGGGCCTGGTCAATAAACAATATAGTTGACCAAGGGATGTTTAGTTATATTTATGGCATTTAAATATGGTGCTGTTTGCTGCATTCTAAGAGATTTCTCATGGTGGCTTGATGCTCAAAACAGCTTGATGAAATTAAAATATCAGAGCGTATTTGCTTCGTTCTCTGAGACAAGTGCTACAGAGGGATCAAAAAACCATGAGCAAAACTCCGTGGAGAACACCCATAGCCACATTAATAGATTCACTCTTGAACATGTGTACATTTGCTGGCATTTATTCTGCAGGACTACAGTAAATATGTAACAAATATAAACTAGGGATAATGTGACAACGTGCTGAAAACAGAAACAGATCCTGCCTCCAAGGGTATGTCTACACCGCATCTGGAATCGTGCTGCCCAATGCGGGTAGATAGACACATGCTAACGCTGCTCAAGCTAGTGCACTAAAAATAGCAGCCTAGCCAGGGGTAGCATGGACAGTGGATTGGGATAGCCACTCTAGTATGTAGGCAGGGGATCCAGACGGGTTTGTACTCAAGATGCTAGCCCAAGCTGCTGCCTGTGCTACCCCTGGCTACAATGCTGTGTTTAGTATGCTAGCTTGAGCAGAGTTAGCACATCTGTCTACCCTCCCAGATGCAGTGCCGACATATCCAAGGAGATTAATATACAAGAAATGAGCCTGAAAAGAAGATGATGCGTTGATGACTGGGGGGAGGGAGGGGTGCCCTCATTAAGGTGAAGGAGAATTTTACCACTGATGTCAATTTTTCATCTGTGGATTTGGAACAGCATTCTATATGTTATCAAAAGGGTGGAAGAAAGCAAAGGAGTAGCAGAAGTTGATGCACAAGATGTTAAAACATCTAAACACTAATCTATTTTTCACTGGAAAAATGGAGGCTGATATCAGAATGAATTGTATTTAGAGCAGTATACAAATTAATGTTGCCTTTGAAACCTTAATTTCAGCATTACCTGATTTTGTGATTTTAACAGTGCAGCCAAAATATTTTACTGGAACACAGGACTTTTTTGTTTGCTAGCATTTTTATAATAGAAAAGTGGTTTTGCCATTGACAGCTTAATTTAGAATTCTAACTAAGTAGCTTCCAATATTTTTTTTTTGCTGAAAATATCAATCTACAATCTTCTAAAATACAGGAAAAAGCAGGGTTTTTGATTTTTTTTTCCAAAATTTGTTGGGGGAAAATCCTCAGTCCCTTCTTCATTATTTTATTTTCTTTCCTTCCTATAGTCTCATTGATTTACTTGTACTTAACTATGAGTCAGTGTCACAAATATACTGCGGAACATGCCTTCTCCACATTGTCCTATGACAAATCTATATATTTTTCCCAGTATCTGCTGTTCCTCTTGCTCTGTTGCCTGCCAAGCTGTTCCAGAGCAGCTGGAAAAACAGCAGGGGAAACAGATTATTGGAAAAGAAAGAATACTGGCACGGGAAGGAGATTGAGTTTCATGCACAAGGGTGTGCAAGCAGTCCCTGTTCACCTTGAAACATTTCGCTCTCTTCTCGAACCCGAAGGTATTTACTATTTTTACTGAGATACAAGAGGCAAGAGAGTAGTTATATTATGAGATTACCAATATAACCATTAGGTTGAAGGAAGATCATAGAAAAGAGCAAAGCAAACCCAGAAAAAAAAGGTGATTTGGTCACTAGCTGCATCTGTCCAGGTATTTATTGACATTCTACAGCTCTGGTAACTGGATCAATCAGGAGCCAGACTTGTAAAATTCTCAATTTTGGCACAGCCCAAGTGTGCTCCTGCTTAACTATTAAGATGTTATTATGACTAAGGGAGGAGCCATACAAGTACATTTAATTTTGTTTATCAATACAAATCAGGCCTCAAACAGAGAACCGCTAATTATAGTACCTGGAACTGAGTAGTGACAAGTGACAAAAGGGGTAATTGTTATTTGTGTTTAATAAGTTAGTCACAAAACATAAACCCATGCCTTGAACTGGAGGTCAGAAAAACACATAGGGGTAAACTTGCAAAGCAGTCTTTGGGGTTTTGATCACACCACTCCAATTTACTTTAATGGGAGATGTAAAACTAAAACCCTGCAGGCACTGAGAATTTAGTAATAAGAGACTGCACAGAGATTTTCCAGAGCCCTTTGCAAAGTGCTGCTTCTTGGGGTGGTTTTTTTTGTTTTTTGTTTTTTAAAAAAGCTTAAACAGGATAGTGGAACTAAAATAGCTCAGCAGGTATCATGAAGGACATTTCACAGTCTGATAAGCATTATATGCTTCTTCGTCAAGCAACAGGTGAGAGAAAAAGGAGAAAGTATTCTGTTAGATAAGGAAGTGTCATAGTACAAAATATACTTCCAGACATTTGTTTTATCGTATTACATATCAATTAAAGGAAATACTTTAACGTATTTAGTATATTAATAAAGACAACATACGTTTTATATTGATTGGTATTCAGCAACACTCTCAAAAAATGTAGCTCAGAGTCACTGGGGACGCCCAATTCCGTCTTCCCTCGCACATTCAAAACTTGGATTTGTTTATTTATCTGTTTTATAATATGCCCCTCACTCCTTTTTCTAGGCACACATGCAAAAAGATTTAAAAACATTCATCATAATAATTCAGATTAACAAAATAAGAAAAAATGCACTAAATGAATCCCTAATCTACCAGAAATCTTCCTACTCAACTCATTCCATCTGAAAAAAGTGTGAGTGAATATATAGACATCGCAGCCAACCCAGAAGTTCAACACTCTTGAGCTCTGTTGTATCAACAAGGAAAATGAATTGCTTATGCCCTGCCCTAAGAATAACCTGACACCAGATCCCTGACATTTAAATTAAATATAGGGACTGTCACTTTGAATGTCCCAGATGATCACAGCTCTTGACATACAGCAGGAAGACAGAAGAGTCTCTTGTCTACACAGGTTTTAAATCAAATTGAGTTAATCTAGTGTGAAAACACTTGTGTACAGTTGACACAACCCATCACTGTGCACTAATTCTGCATTTATTGGGAACTCTGGAGTGCTCTTGCAAAGTGATCTAGGTTTGCACTGAATTGAGTGAGTTCAGTGTTTTGCTCATATGAACACAATTGTTGCGCATCACTTTGTGCATTCTCCTAGCAGCTATTGCACAGCATTTTGCAAGCTGACCATTACAGATCAGTCTGTTTGTGTGCCCTCACTGCCCTGGTGTCAAGTTTCCAGGATGACCCTTCCCTGACCCCTTTCAGAGATGGCACAGAGCCAGGTTTTGCCATATGTGCCTGGATCCCAGTATATCATTATTCTGGTGATACAACCTCAATAGCACTCTGAAAGCCCCACAACATTGAAGGGTTTTATATAATTTATAATTCTTCCTGTATGAAACACTACTAATAAGCAGACAACTGCATCCTGCTCTAGTTGAAATTTCTGATGCTTTTCAGATATAGACTTAATGGAGCATCTATCTGCTTTTTTTCTGTAAAAAAGAACTACCATACTTGGCACCAGTACCATACACATTTTGGCTAAAGCCCATCCATACCTTAAGGGATTACATCAGCCGATAAAGGGAATCAGAAATAGTAACACTAAAATCCTCTTACACGTTATTTGAGTTTGTGATGCAATTAGCATTATGATTAGGACTGTTTCTAGGGCAATGTGCTGTCATACTCAAGGCTTGTGACAAAATCACAATTTAGCCCATAATAAATTTGCCACATGATACTCCCTATAGTCTCACATATAATCCAAAGGCTGTTATTGAATTATTGTAAATTTAAATACCTTCTTATGATTTAATTTGAATGACTGGACATGAATAGAAACTGCATGTGCAATTAGAGAAATGCACTTCTCTACATCTTTCTGAAATTCAAAACAATTATGTTCCATGCAGTCATAATGAGCTATTTTACAGCCTCCAAAACTTAATTTCTAAAACAAAATCTCTAGAGATAAGGCAAAGACATTAGTCCTCATTCAGGACTTTGTATAGAGCATCCTAATGAACATCTTTAAAAAAAAATATAGTTCCTATGAAGACTTTCCAGATATTCAGGAGGGATGGACTACACACCCAGGAGCACAGATTCAGGGCAGTGACATTAAGACTAAGGCTTGGGAGCTGCAAGTGACTCTTTAAGATGGGTCCTGCGGCTTTTGCAGCATATAATAGTAAAACACTGTTTGATTTAATTATTAATCAGTCTAAGTTATTAACCAATCACGATGCTTTTACTATGTTATTAACCAATTAAGTTATCAATGTGAACTAAGCTAACTTATTTTACTGTGAGAATTTAGATAGATAGATAGATAGATAGATAAAGACACTAAATATTTTCCTGTCATGCTGTTTACATATAAATATATAATACTATAGCCAGCTACTCCTGTGACTATTTTGGGTAATATTGATTGTTAATTTGGCTCCTGATTCACTGAGGTCTGAAAATCACTGTTCTAGGTGCAAATGTTAGGGGAAAGGGAATTACAAATAGGGATCTTTTATATAAAAGTGAACTAGATTCACTGTAGGCAGGAAAAGAGAAGGGAGTTTTTAAGAGGCACTTAGGTATGAACAGGTAGGGGCCTTGCCAATGAGCTCAGGGAGGTTATAGCAGGACTAAGCAACCACAACTGAAGAAGCTATCGAGGCAATTGTGAGAGAGAGTTCTAAAGTCTTCACTGAGTCACCCAAATTACAAACAATTTAAAAAAATTAACAGTGTAACCTTGTATTTTATGCACATTCAGATAAATGTAAAAGATTATACATGAAATTTCCCGTCCTCTTCCCCTCTCCATCCCAAAAATTAATTAATTAAATAAATATATCTCATTGCTGGAATAAGACTAACCATGAGAAATTTCAATCCGAAGGATATTTTCTGAGAAAACAGTAGGCAAGTGAAAACAGAAGTTTTGAGGTTTAGGATGAAATCACCTTTCAGATTTAAAACCAGCACAGCCACAATGCTAGAAAGAAATTCATATGGATTGATCTGTTACATAAACTTGCCTATTTATTTTTCTGATATCAAATCTTCAAATGACATCTCTAATTTGTAAGTTTTAAACAAAATTGGTTGGGGGAAAGCCACTAAATTATATTTTCATTAAAAATGGCTCATATTCATCAGATTTGTTACATACAGATCACCACATGCCATAATGAAACATCATTATTTTATATGCAACTATGAAATGGCAGCAGGATTCCAAATGTCGTTGTTATATGTAGTCAAAAAAGCAATGAACTGACCCAATCACAGACAGGTTAAAAAAGCGTGCTTCCCTCCCCACAAATTTCACTGTGGACAATTAGGTATTTCCAATTATCTACTCAACAGTTATATGGAGGGCTTCATTCCCCACTCTCTAGTGAACAAGTAAAGCCACAGAGAATGAAATGCTCCTTTTTTCTCTTGAAGAGGTAAAGCAAGGCTTGGAGCTTTCCTACAGTGACCCAGCTCCCTTATGGAGACACTATCTTAGAGTGTGAGAAGCTAGTTAACTCTCTAAGGCCTTATAATTTTAGGCAACATTCTTTCTATCAGCTTTGCACTGACTCAGGGCAGACTGTGGTAGTACCAGTGAGAGCACTGCTCAAGCTGCTCCAGGCAGAGTTAAATGTCACAGAGGTAAGAACACCTGTGATCACTCTAAACCAGCACTCCCATAATTTCTACCAGAGCTGGAGCTGCACCAATGTTAGTGTAATCACAGCCTCAGAGACCCTCTCACCTTTAGAGGACCACCCAGAACTAAAACTATCTAGAAGGGGACTGAGGAAATGGAATTAACATCAGCAGACAATTTGGCCCATTAGCTGAAGAATGAAGTCAATGGAAGTTAGGCACCTAGGTGCTTTTGAAAATCCCCCTGGTGCTTACTTGCACCTTTAGGCACCTTTAAAACTCCATCCTTGCATGTAGTGCCTTAGCATGTGGTTAACAAGGAATGACAGTTAATTTCCATGTATATAGCATCTTTCACCAAAATGTGCTTGACAAAGTTGTTAAGAATTATCATCCCCATTTTATAGATGAGGAAACTGAAGCATACATAAATATTTCCCCAAGGATTGTGTTGGCTGAAATGCAATTAGGTACATGAGCAAATCTCCATCTCCTGAAATCTCCATTAAAAATCAGTATAGACTTCTAGCCATTGTTCAATGGCATGTTTAAGTCATAGATGCAGTAAATTATTTTGTTTGGTCTGTTAGTTACCACAGCTCATTCTATTCAGGTGACTGGAGGTCATTGACGTGCTTCTTCCTCCCCAGAATTAATGTAGTCTCTCTTCACAGAGTAATTCATGTTAATTCATGGTGCAGTGGCCTTACGATCCATTAATTAAATTAATGAGACTTTGCTGCATACACTCATGCAGCCTGAATTAAAAAAAAAGGGGGGGGGGACACAGCATATAGCATTATCAGTGTCATGCCCCAGAGAATAATTTAATGGAAGCTCAATATAATTCATTGTTAATAAAATCTAGCCACTCTCCCAAAATGCATATGGTAATGGGGACAATTTGTGAAAATTTTATCTTACAAAAAATTTTGCTCTATTCTGTATAGCAACCCTGATGACTAATGAGCGAAACCTATAAATGACACAAAGGTGTTACATTCAACTAAATAAACTAAATCTGGTGTCTTCAGGAGTATCTTCTGAACAGAATTCATGATGTTTAGCTGCCCCTCGTTACTGCTAATGGGGGTTGTAGATCTATAGCTCTGCACATTGAGCTAAGCATATGCTCCCAAAAGTTTGCCTTAAGCCTATTAAAGCAAGCATTTTTAATTAAATCCGTAATTTATCCTTTGCTTATCTGGTCAAGTCCTTGTGGTGCTGAGGTAACCTGAACACAGTGAGTTTATATACCAAAGGAAGGAGTTAAGGACAAAGAGTGCATGCTTCCCTGAGTTACACAGCTTAGAGGAAAGTAAAGCTGTGTATACAAGAGCAAAAGGAGCCTTAAGTCTAGGGAACAAAGATTTCAAAAGGGAAAGTTTCCTCGGAAGTCTATTCCACCTCCCAGGGCTCACTGAATCTTCAGGAGCTTATGTACAGGAGCAACTGCATTCTGTCACATGTTCCTCTCAGGACCCTAAATATTTCCTCTTGGATAGCCACATGGGAGTTAATACTGCCAAAAGCACCATTACAGCTACAGAACACACCCTTCGGTAACACCTACTGTACAACCATGGGGAGCACCCAATAGCAGCATTGCTCCACAGGGACCTATGTAGCACTGGGTACAGTGGACCATGAAGAGCAAACTGGGAGGGCAAGCCTTTTATTTAGATACAAGTCCAATGCCTGATCCAGAAAGTGGCTCTGCATATGCAATCCTTCCTAAAGTAACTGTTAAATTCCATGCAGAGGGCAAAAGTCTGATCTTTGCCATCTCACAGCTCTGTTTGGGAGTTGTGAACCCCTCTTTTTATGGGCAGCCTGGCTTATAGTCTCTCTCTAGTTATCACTCACTAAGGAAGACTTCAACCCCTCTGCTGGGGCAGCAGCAGAGGCTCCAGCTCCTCCCCAGCAACTCAAATGCCATATATGACAGTGGAGAGAGGGATGGCAGGATGTGTCTTTGGTTTAGAGGAATGGGTGGGATTAAATGTCCACAATGTAGGTCTACATGGGTTGAAGATATGTGTTTTCCCCTTTTAGGATCTAATTAGTGCTCTGCAGGTGCACCAATCTTGCCAAGTCCCATGCTCACAGCACTCAGTTCATCAGAGTAAATCGTTCACCTCAGTGACTCCCATGTACTGAATTCCTGTAGAATTTCCATCCTGCATTACATTGGTACAAAACTCACAAGGCTCTAAACAACCCATATAAAGTAAAAACAAATACATTACACCGTGGAACCGATGATAGACATTTCTTATTAAATGTACAGCACCTAGCACGCTGGAGCACTGGTCCATAACTGGGATGTCTATGTGCTACAGCAATACAAATAGTAAGGAAATAATAACAATAATACAAAGCCTTTTCCCCCTTCATAAATATTGCACTGCCACTTTGCTGAAGACTGATCTTGCATCTGATAAACTACAGGTTGTTTCATCACTATTTTTCTTTCACTTTTCTACTTTTTTCCCCTCTAGTCCCACTCAAAAGTAACTGAAATAAAAACAAGTTCTTTAAATGCAAGAGAAAAATGAAAAAAAAATCTCAATTCCAAAAAAATGTTCATAATTTGCCAGTGGAAAAAAATAAAATATTTCCCTACTTCCTTTATTAGAAAGTGTGGTTTTTAATCACAATTTGAGATGAGAATTTTTTTAAATATATGATTTTTGTCCCACCCAATGAAAAATTGCTAAAAATTCATTATTTTCCTACAAAACATTTAATGCTTGATGAAATCCCAATTTGCCAGGTAAGAATTTATTCATTTATTTAATTAATTTAGACCAACTCTTATATTGGGTCATCTTGTCCATTCCACTCAGCTAGTGCAGCATTTTTTCCCTACAGTGTGTTTGCTCTTGCTTTGCTCAGTCCAATTTAAAGTTATCCAGTTGATGGGACTTCCACCACTTTCCTTAAGGAACTTCATTGTGCTAGTAGATCTTACCATTCGGAAAACATTCCTAAAATTAAGTATAACATTTCATTTGTTTCATTTCATCTGATTACTCACACTTTTACCAGTTCTGTACCATCCTTAACAATATTTACCCCTTTTTGGTTTCCGAACCATTTCCAAGACTTGCACATATTCATCATATCCCCTTTTAAATTATCATCTGGCCTAACTAAGCACATTTAGTTATTTTAATCCTTTATTAAAAGCTATTCCTCCAGCCACTTAATCATTTTTATTGTTTTTTTCTCAACAGAAATCTACTGCTTCGAGGTAACCATTGCTTCTACAGCAGAGAGAAATGTTTGGAATTTACAAGCGGGCAACCTTTCATTATGAAAACCTTCAGAGCAGGAATCAGTTTCTTTTCTACTCTGCAAAACACTCAAAATGGTACATTGCATCACATGTGGTTTTAGACTGACCCTTTTTGTATTAAATTAGGAAAGCGAAAGGGAGAAAGAGTAACACAGACAAATATACTCTCTGTTGCTCTGGACCTTTAGATGTAGCTTATACTTACAGTACCCTTGACTTATTTATTTGTCCATTTTCTTGGCACAGAGAATTTCACACTCACCATTAGCTAGAAAATTTATAACATTTTGGGGTGGATGCCTTCTTCTTCCCCCCCCCCCCATCCCCCCCACATGTGTTTTGAAGTAATACTAGTTAGTTAATGCAAAATAAGTCACAGAACTTTGAATAAAATGGCACCATCTGTTTGGAGACCTAGGGCAGTAGTTTTATGAAAGAACTCATGCTGTACTGCGAAAGCTCAAAATAATCATCCTGACAAATACATATGGTAAATGTTCAGTGAAGCAATATACAGGGAAGACAGAAGCCATTTCTAGCAAACACCTTGAGCAAATCATCCAGACAGTCCCAGAAACACCTCCTGTTTTTACCATGGAATGAGGCCAGAATCCTGCTGCTTGGCTATCTCTGTTTTCTCCCCCATAAAACACAGACACACACACCCAGCAGTTTCCTGTCACAGGGACTTTCACTAACATAATATATTTGCCAAGTAAACTAGAAGATTCCGTTAGAGCTCTAGTTTCTTGGAACATTGTTTATTTGGCTGGAAATACCTTTTGGTCTCATGTGTTTATACTATTAAAAAAAACACAGAAAACTTACAAAAGCAAGCTGGTCTTCAGCATTAAACAAGATGTCTTGGGATATCTGTTTGATTCCCAGCTTTAAGCTTTTTTATCAGTGTAAACACTACATACATATATCTATCTGTGAATGTATTGTATTTAATAACAAATACAACAAAACTGGAAAGAGTCTTAAATCCAGCCCAACAAAAACAATACTTGAAAAGTTTGGAGCTACTTTCTAAAGTGTGACACACTTGGATGATTAAACTCAGTGTAGACAAAAGTAAAATAGATTTTGCTTACAAAGGGACAAATCCTTCAACCCTTAACACACACAAAAATATCCCTTATCCATGCAAGTACTCCAAATGTAGTCAATGGAATTGACAGCTCACATAAATAAGAGTGGCAGGATCAGGCTCCAATGCTTCACACACAAATAGTAAACCATACAGTATATAAGCAAAGAAGTTGCAAAGACAAGGGAGTTGTTACCTCTGTTGGGAACAGCCTGGGAGTTGAGAGACCATGATTTGATTATCTACTCTACCACAGACTTCCTTGGACAAGTCGCTCAGTATCTCGGTGCCTCTGTTCTCTTTATGTAAAATGGGGGCAATATCACTTACCTACCTCACAGTGGTGCTGTGAAGATTACAGGTTAAAGACTGGAGGCACTCAGACAGTTTGGGAATGGGGGATATATAAATACCTAACACAGAATAAAAGTTTTTGACAAAAGGTCTTGATCCAAAGCTCACTGGGAGTCTTTCTATTCACTTCACTGGGTTTTTGATCAAGCCCAGACAGAGGAAAGAATGTGTCTTGACCAATGGTTTGACCAAGAAAAACAAAATAGTAAGAAAGAAAAATGCAGACTCTATCTGTTCGCTCTGCATTTTTCTAGTTTAAAATTGTTTTTCTTTTAAATGAATACATATTTTTCACAGTAAATGACAACCTGTTTATTACTTTTCCTATGTGCTGTTAAGTGTTAAGGTAGTAATGGACATCAATTTGCTCTCTCACTTTATTATTCATTGACAGCAACACAAAATAAATCAATAACATTACATTACAATGTGAAAGTTTTCAAGAGTGCTTGACTACAAATTTGGATTCATAAGCACAATACATATGAAAATAAAAAGGTAAGCTATGTTAAAATGCAACAAAATAAAAAAGACATTTAAGTCTGATTTTTGAAAAGCTGGGGGTTCTGTGGATTAGATTTTGCCTTTAGTTATATTTGTGTAACAGAGCAGAATCTGGATTTCAAAAACATGTTGGCTACGAACACTGCTATAAGGAGTATAATAGGCAAACAGAACAAACATGTAATGCAAATATGTTGCCCCTACAGGAAGTCCTCTGCTCACGGCAGCTCACCTGAAAAGTGGTATTTTTGCTCACTCTCCTCTTCTGTATAACTCTACTATTTCTTCCTATTTTTCAGTTTGGGAGCTGCAAGCACTTAACCAGTGGGAGCTTGATTATAAGGGAGGCACAATCTCCTCCTTTCTGAATGACATTTCCAAATTTCCTTTGCTTAAAAAACAAAAACAAAACAAAACAAAAAAAAACAACCAATCAACCAACCAAACAAACAAAAACAGGTAAAAATGCCAAAAACTAAAATGAAACATTTCTCATTGAATGAAACATTTCATGTAACCCTAAACTTTTTGATTTTTTGGTACATTGTTTTGCTGAGAAAACTGTTTGTTTTTTTTTGTTATTTTGTTATATTGTTATTTTGGGTCAATCCAATTTTTTGTTCTATTTTTCAGTTCAGCCAGCAAACTGAAAAATGAATTATTTGCAGAGATCTACTCAACTGTATTAGTATCTTACAGGATCAATTCTTTTTTTTTTAAATGCCAAATAATGAAGCACAAATCCAAAACAGCACAAGGAGTGGATTTAAAAACTCTAGAGCTGCATGGCTTAGTGCTGCTTTCCCTACGTGTCACTCTGGGTTCCCTGAGTTTGTGCTGTCTTTCAGTATGGAAGAAGACAGGGACTGTTCTGCAGTTCAGGCTCTTCATGTATCAGAGAGAGAGAGATTATGATTTTGTATTTAAAAGGTAATTATGTATTTCTCAACCCCAGACATATTTCTTTTCTCCTTGCTTGAGATGATAAAGCAGGTGATTTTATTTCATTTTTTAAAAATTAAAACATTAATGGGTCACCTTTAATTGATATATCCATGTCCCAGGGATTTCATACACCTAACCAGGCAATCAAATATGCAGTAAAGACCAAAAAAAAAAAGTGAAGATAGAAATTAAGAGCAACCCTATGGGACATTATCATGCAATGCAAGAAAAAAGGCTGAAGGTCCCACTCCTGAGAAAAGCAGAGTGCTTCCTATGAGGTGTTGAACACACTTAACTCCAACCAATGTAAATGGGTGTTGCCAGAACCAAGCAGTTCACAGGAAGAGTTCTGCAGGTCTGGCCCCTTGATGGGCTGAATAACTTTTTCATGTCTGAAATGTTACTTAATTCTTTAAAACACTTCTAAAAATTTAGCATTGTACATGGAAAACTGCACAAAAGGGAACTGGCTCAAAAAAGGAATTTTATTTCTACTTCCTGCACCTGGCTAAAAGGCAAAATTGCTGGCACTGTCATCAGAGTTTGGTCCTGGCACAGGGACAAGCATATTGCACCCAGGAAACAGCATGGTATGGTGGAAATGGAGAAGAGATCGGTAGCGTAGCTAATCATATGCCCCACAATCAGATCCCTCACATGGTCAGTGGCCCAAAGTTGGATCAGGGTCCCAACTAGTCTAAGATGGAATGACCCAGCACTAAAAGAGGACCAAAGCTCACAGGAGAATGGACTTGACTAGATTGATAGGTTACTGCAGTGGTTCCCAAACTTGTTCTGCCACTTGTGCAGGGAAAGCCCCTGGCAGGCCGGGCCAGTTTGTTTACCTGCCGCGTCCACAGGTTCAGTCGATTGCGGCTTCCAGTGGCCACTGCTCACTGCTCCAGGCCAATGGGAGCTGCTGGAAGCAGCGGCCAGTACATCCCTCGGCCCGCGCCGCTTGCAGCAGCTTCCATTAGCCTAGAGCAGAGAACTGTGGCCACTTGGAGCCACGATAGGCTGAACCTGTGGACGCAGCAGGTAAACAAACTGGCCTGGCCCGCCAAAGACTTTCCCTGAACAAGCGGCGGAACAAGTTTGGGAACCACTGGATTACTGTAATCAGAAATTTAAAACAAACTAGACTTGTACAAGTCATTCTAGTCAGCAAAATTCTGTTTTTCTCATACTCTAATCTTTCAATTTAGTTCTTACAAATCACCTTTTGTAAACATACTGTACAATATATCAGGCAGTGCAAGTGACAAGAGGACAGTTGTCTCTTACAGCAACTCTGATTTGAAGACTGGAAAGTGATTTATCATCCAGCGAAGAGCTACTGTATCAAAGGTGAATGGTTCTTCCAATCTGAGAATTAATTTAGCCTCTATGGGCCCACTCCTCCACCCATTTTGTTACACAAGTAATTCATTTCAATTGGACCTTTCAGATAAATAAGAGTTTAATGTCAAAACTCAATTACGCCTTTTATCATTACCATAAAAACCAACAGTACTATACACATGTGTTAGAGATGCAGGACTAGCCATCCCACAAGAGGAACACTTTACTTTAAATTCAGGTTATCATAAAAACCAACAAACCTAAGTAATGAAATAATTTTCTCATACCAGCTGTTTTATTTCCTTATTGTTGGCCTCAGCCTGATTCCCTGTTTGGAAAAATCCTTGTTTTGAACTGTTTATGTCTATACACAAATGTTTTTGGCATGTTGTGATTGCTTCAATATCCTTCTCAAAAGTTCATTACGCAAACCAATTCACCCTTTGACAACCGTTTTCGTATTCCAGCTAAGATTTTTGGATTTGGCAAGGTTTCTGAAATACTTTTGAACAAGAAATGAGTAAGTTAAAGAATTGTTGAGGGCAGTAATACATATATAATGAGAGATTCCATCACTGTGACTGAAAGGTACATCCAGGCATTACTTTCTGGACTTACTAAGAGGTGTTGAGTTCAATTACAGCATTAGATACAATTGATCATCAGGATTCTCCATTCGTACTGGGATAAATCAGGAGTTACTTCAAGTAAATCAGAGTTACACTAGGACAAAAATGGTGTGATAGTAGAATCAGGCTAGTTTTTCTGAAGACTCAATTGCTCCCAGGCATTGCAGATGCAGGAGTATAAGAATTATCATAATGATCATACCAATTGTGGATCTAGTCCAATAACCTATGTCCAACATATCAGAAACTTCAGAGGAACATGTAAGACACTCCAAAATGCTCCCCTGTGGAATAACCTGCCCATCAGGAAAATTCCTGGCTTGCCACAGGCAATAAGAGATTGACTTATGCTCAGAAGAATGAGGATTTGTATCCCTTGTTCATTTTTAATACCTTCTAACACAATAGTGGATGTTTTCATTATTCACAAAAACACCTAGTCCTTTTCTGAATCGTGATAAAACCTTCACATGACAACCTGGGTGCTCACTGCCTCAGGTTAAGTATTTCTTGTGTAAAACAGTATTATTTTACATGCGCTGCCTTTTAATTTAATTGGCTACTTGTACTAGTATGATGATGGGATAGAAGTCAAACTTATGGGACTCTAATTGACAGGGTTACTTTTTTTCCCCTTCTTTTTCAAACAGTACTGCATCTGTTTTCTTCCCGTGTTCTAGTACTGTCCCCTTATGGACTCTTCAGAAATAATTGTCCATAGTTCAGTGTGTGTGTGTGTGTGTGTGTGTGGTGGGTGGGGGAGGGGGAATTGCCAAAGACATGAAGAGAGGTTAGGCTCCCAGCTCCCACCGTCTTCCAATAGGAGCATGGTATCCACCTGCCCTTTGTGCCTTTGAAAATCTTCTCTTGTCTATTTACTAGTTTCATTAATATCCTATTAATATATGGAAAGCATGTAATCTGAACGTGTTAATTTGCATAGGTTCGAATTTCCCCTATCCCTTACTGTCCTTCGTCAAGTTATTTTTACAGGGTTTTCTTACCTTTTTTTACCTTACTAATAAGCCATTACTACTGGTCTACAGTTTCCTTTCTGAAGAAGATTTTAAAATGGAAATAGTATGTCAGCTATTTTGAATCACCATTCAGTCATTGCCTTGTCCCCATTTACTAGATCTGCTTTCTCCTTAGTGATTCATTTTCCATTGATATATTTATAAATGACCCTTTTCACCTTGACCACTATGACTAGCATTAAGTCATTTTGTGCTTTTGCTACCTTTCTCTTTTCCTCAACAATTATAATATGCATATTAGTTATTGGAAATCCAGATAGTAATGTTGCAAATGTTTATTATTACCATCACAAGCCAATTCATGCTTTCACCTTAGATAACCGTTTTTTCTGAGGAAAATCAAAGATAAGTGTGTTATGAATAAATAAATCGTTTTGCATGAAGCCTCACTAGTTACTGAGTCACAACCCATTAATCTTTTCATATACTCCTCTGCAAAAACAATTAATATCTAACTATAAGGAATCTATAAAAAGAACTCAAGTGATGTAAGATGGTAAATTAAAAAAAACCCACCACCACAACTTTGGAACATTTTCAATTAATCTTTCAAATTACCAATGATTTTAGGACAACCATATTTAAGTATTGGTATCTAGACCTAAAATGGGCACCACATAGAGGCTAAACATCACTTTCATTAACAAAACATAATTTGCTTTCAACTATGTGTAGTGTCACTAACGAGCTAATCATAACTGTGAGCCTAATTGATTCCGCTGTTACTCCAGGTTTACACTGGTATAACGCTACTGAGATCAGTGGATTTATGCTGACATAAATCTGGAGTAATGTAGTGGTGAATCAGGTCCCCAATATTGATAACATTCTAGGTAAGGAAATATACAGCCAATGCTTGTAGCTCAGGAAATGGAAGTATGCTAGGAGCCTTATCAAAGAAAAGAGGATTTAATCTTACAACACATCTCAATAGCTCTGAAAAATCTCACCACAATTTCTTGTTTAATAAGCTTTTTCATAAAATCCAAATGACATGGTAAGTCAGTGCTGGATGGGCAGTGAACTCTGTCCTCCAAATATTCTTGGATAACTTGAGTTAAGTACTGAGGAAAAAAAATAAAGTTACACAGTGTGAAATGGCCATAGTTGTTACAAACCTTGCTGAAAATTTGTAATTATGTGTACAAATACGTTCAGTCTGAGCCACAAATTCAGTTGAATTTCATATCTATCTGTTGCAAATACAACAGCAACAGAACTATTATAAAGTGTCTGTTGGAATGAAACATTGACATTTACTGTTGTGGTTTTGTTATAATTAAACTTTTGGAGAAAGAGGAAATTGGGTCCTTGTCGTGTCTAATTTTGTCTCTTAATTGAATTTGTAATACATACACATGGTATCAGAATAAAGAAGGAGATGAGTTCCAATGGCTCACAGGCTGATTTGATTCAATTAAAAGTTTTGTTTATATCAGTGACAGTACGTAGTTAAAGAAGGGACAGTAATTAGTATTCGAAGGGCAAAGAGAGGAGCTCTCAGGGGTGGAGGTCCAGCATTTTTTCCCAGCAGCACAGGAATAAATCTCTCGAACTTTTTACAAAAAATATTTATTACTGTTTCTACTGAAGTAGAAAAAAATGCAAAGAACAAAACCGAAGGCTAAAGGGAAATGATTCCAAAGGCAGATATTTGTAAAAGGAAATCCTCACTTGTGACCCATTCTCTGCTGTACAAGTTATTGCTGTACAGAAAAGTGGAAATTCTACGTTTCAACTCAAAGAATTTTCCTGCATTTCTTCTAGGGCTTCATGCAAAGACACTGAAATCTATGGAAAGACTCTAACTGACATCAGAGGGTTTTGGATCAGAACCATATTGAGGGGTGGGGAGAATAGTTTTTCCCCTATTAAGGTGGCCGGAAGGTCCAGACCTAAAACCTGTGAAGATTTTGGGTCCTTTGCATTGCTGCCTGCCACACTCCTGGGCCCCTGGATAGTACAGCTTCTGCTAACTCCTATAGTAGCCACATTGTCAGGGACTCTTTATATCGCAGCTGTGCTCACAGCCAAGCTCAGGAGGGAGTGGAAATGAACTAGCACAGCATAGTGGGGGATGCCACAAAAAGAAAAAAGAAAAGGAGTACTTGTGGCACCTTAGAGACTAACAAATTTATTAGAGCATAAGCTTTCGTGAGCTACAGCTCACTTCATCGGATGCATCCGATGAAGTGAGCTGTAGCTCACGAAAGCTTATGCTCTAATAAATTTGTTAGTCTCTAAGGTGCCACAAGTACTCCTTTTCTTTTTGCGAATACAGACTAACACGGCTGCTACTCTGAAACACAAAAAGAAAGTTGATCTAATTTGCTATGTGAGTTGGGGAGTGGACAGGGAATCTAACAGAGCATGGCTCCCACCCTTTCCAGCACTGTCCACTCATGAAATTGGGACCACATAAAAATAGGGGTTCTTTTTCACTAGCCTTAATCTATGTAGCATGGCTAAAAGTAGCAGTAAAGCTGTGGAGACAGAGGCTTCAGTGTATGCTAGCAATACGAGTAGGTACCCAGGGTTCTGGCTACATTGTACAGGTCATGCTGAAGCCACTGTGGGTTCACTGCTAATTTTAGCAGTGCTAGGTAGATTAAAGCTAGTGAAAAAGAACCCCTATTTTTACATGGTCCCACATAAAAATAGGGGTTCTTTTTCACTAGCCTTAATCTATGTAGCATGGCTAAAAGTAGCAGTAAAGCTGTGGAGACAGAGGCTTCAGTGTATGCTAGCAATACGAGTAGGTACCCAGGGTTCTGGCTACATTGTACAGGTCATGCTGAAGCCACTGTGGGTTCACTGCTAATTTTAGCAGTGCTAGGTAGATTAAAGCTAGTGAAAAAGAACCCCTATTTTTACATGGTCCCAATTCCATGAGAGGGCAGTGCTGGAAACGGAGGGAGCCATGCTTTGTTAGATTCCCCATCCAACATCTACCCCAGCTGAAATCTCACCTTCGATGGCAGTGTAGACATGTTACTTTCCCTGCCCCAGAGCTGAGCACTGTATGGGTAGGGGCAGGAGGAAGAGGCACAGTTCCAGTATGATTTGGTCAGGGATGGCAGGGTGAGGGGATGGTGGTAACAAGAGGTAAAGAGACAGAGAGAAAATTGTTCCTTTAGGCCCGGCTACAGTAAGTGACCATGGGATTCTGCAGATTTTTATTTTAGTTCAGCTAGTGAGTGTCCCACCTGGGAGTCACATCCAGAGAAACACTGATGACAGAAATGTGGAGACAAAGAGTGTGTGAATGCAAGCCAGGCAAATTTATTAACAAAAAATTGAATGAGTATTTCCATACCTCTCCCATCCCCACACAAGTATTTTCCTACCTCTAACTGAGACATACAGAGCCAAAATCTGCCCTCTCTTACACCTGACTAATGCCATGAAATGAAATTTCAGTGAATTTCTTGCGTGTAGCAAAGTGGGGAGAAACTCAGTGGCCTTGCTTAATTTTCCTGCATTCTTTGGTTCCACAATTGTGTTTTTAAAATGTTCGATGAAGCACTGCATCATAATTTATTTTCTGCAGAGTTGACACATGGATTTCATTCTTCTGTTGTTTACAGACCTTCTGTTAATCCAGGTTAAACTCAAGTTACATCATGAGTTAAAACAAAAGGAATAAATTTATGCCAATACAGAATGATATAAACAGCTGCAGTTTTCTGTTACTAATCAGTTTTGTAAATCTGTTTCACTTTTCTAAGAAAAGCTTATTGAATAGACTACAAAGAGGAACTGGAAACAGTTATTCTATTTAAAAACTGATTTATTTTCATGTAGCTTTAACCTATTTACCTTTGATTGAATCATATTTTCCATAATATTTTCTATTTGTCTTTTTTCATCTGGAGGCACAACTTTTTTTTTAAATCAACAGCTGGGGTTTATTAATGACTGTGTATACTGCGTAAAACTCATGAACTAACATAAGGCATTCATATGAGCAGCATGCAAAACATTACTAGAAAATATAATAGTCTTTGAGAACAGCAGACTGAAGAGACTAGAAGGTCAGCTAGTAACAGGGAAAATATACTCCTACAAAGAATCTGGGTCACCCTGGATGATGATAACTACCCCAGAAGTATACAGCTGGGAGGGAAAGGTAGGAAGCAGAAGCATTGCAGAGGAGCTGAGTGGACCTGTTACAATGAGCATGGAACTGCCTTTAATCCTTGTCCCCCATCCCACAGGCTACCTCAGATTTCTGCAATGCTACAAGTTCTCCTGCCCACCCCTAGATGACTCACTTGGATGTGGGCACAGGATTCTGGTTAGTTACTCCACTCCAGCTGACCTGGATATTTCAGGGAGTAGCAACAAAGCTGTTCCCCTCCCCAATGCCAGTTCTCTTGGATATGGGTTACTCTCCTCAGTCTCCACACCAAGATGTCCAAAATGCTTTGAGTGGGAGCAAGGCACTAGTGTTCCCTCCCTCTAACTCCCATACATTGGAGCAGCAAGTTATAACCTGTTCAGGCAGCTGCTACTGACTTAGGCACTGCCCCAATAAAACAAATCTAAGTATGAGCAGAGCTTCTACATGCGAAAATGCAGAGGGTCAGTAAGGGCTCTTAAACATCCCAAATTAACACAGATTAAATTATTTTTACAAAAAATAGTTGATAAAAAGGCATTCGCCACTTAATAAACAATAATATCTAGCATATATATAGTGATCTCAAAACATATTACAAATGTATCATTATCTTCATTTTACAAATGAGGAAAGTGAGGTACAGATAGGTGATTTACCCCAGGCAGGGTTAGGAATAGAACCCAGGTCTCCTGAATCCCCATGGGCTAGTTCACACTGATCTTGGCAGTGAGATAAACTGCACATTAATCAGGAAACCCATTTAACTGGAATATTTCTCCAGTAACCAATTTCACTAACCTTAACTGAAGGGCAATAACTGCTACTCAGTTCTGACATAAATAACAAAATCACACTTACTGGAAATGTATTTGGATGGCACCAATGTGTTAAATAGTGAGTAGACATTTGTAAATAAATGTAAACTCTAAGCTCCAATTTCTATTTTTATTTAATAGGAAAAATAAATACAAAATGCAGTGAATATAATTTTTACTCTTATGCTTTAAACATGCTTTAAAATTGCATGTTAAATATTTTTAGACTTAATCAGGACTTAATTGGCAAATATATGCAAACCAAAGGTATTCCCCAAATATGAAAATTCTACCGTAGTGTGCTGCAAAATTTAATATTATCCAGCTTTCCCAACAGAATTGCAATAGTCTAGGGACATTTCACCCAATGTTTTCATAAGCCCTGTGACTAAAGAGGGGGCGGAATTGAAGACATGTGTTAGCTGGCATGTGAACAATAGCTAAACTAAGATGAAAGAAAATTAAACACTTGTGGACATTTTCAAGGGGAGCAGGGGTAACCATATATTTCATTGAGATTTGCGTATATTGCCAAGCATACTGCGTTGACAAGTTAACCTAGAGAGAGACTGCCTTCCTGTCACAGTCCTGTTTTTTTACTTATTCTAAGCTTTTATATGCTTTATACTATGAAAATAGAGTTTTGTTTGATAAGTTTGTTTTGCAGTTTCCTGTCAGTGAGATCCATTTTGGACTTAATCTAAACAAATTCTATGTGGGCTGTAAAAGAAAGCAATCCCTTGGTGATTCCCATTTGTAGAAGTGGTTTTTGAGCTACTGTCTGTCTGTCCCAGTTCTATGGAACTCTATGGATCAAACAGGCACAGGATCACGACAGCTGGCAGTTTTTCAAAGAGACATTATTAAGGGCATAAGAGCAAACTATCCCACTGCTTAGGAAAGAAAGGAAGAGACCACCCTGGCTTAATTAGGATAACTTCAATGATCTGAAACTGAAAAAAAAAAGAGTCCTACAAAAAGTGGAAACTAAGACAAATTACAAAGGATGAATATGAACAAATAACACAAATATGTAAGGATAAAATTAGAAAGGCCCAGACACAAAATAAGATCAAACTAGCTAGAGACATAAAGGGTAACAAGAAAACATTCTATAAATACATTAGAAGCAAGAGAAAGACCAAGGACAGGAAAGGCTCGTTACTCAATGAGGGGGTAAAAACAATAATAAAAGTGGAAATGCCAGAGGTGCTTAATGACTTCTTTGTTTTGGTTTTCTCCAAGAAGGTTGGTGGTGATTGGATGTCTAACATACTGAATGCCAGTGAAAATTAGTTAGGATCAGAGGCTAAAATAAGGAAAGAACAAGGTGAAACTTACTTAGACAAGTTAGATGTCTTCAAGGCACCAGGGCCTGATGAGGGGATATCTGAGCCATTAGCAATTATCTTTGCAACATCATGGAAGATGGGAGAGATTCCAAAAGACTGGTAAAGGGCAAATATAGTGCCTATCTATAAAAAGGGAAATGAGGACAAGCTTGGGAAATACAGACCAGTCAGCTTAACTTCTGTACTTGGAAAGATTATGGAGCAAATAATTAAGTAATCAATTTGCAAACATCTAGAAGACAATAAGGTGATAAATAACAGTCAGCATGGATTTGTCAAGAACAAATTGTGTCAAACCAACCTAATATAGTTTTATTTGACAGGGTAACAAGCCTTGTGGATGGGGGGAAGTGGTAGATGTGGTATATCTTGACTTTAGTAAATCTTTTGATACTGTCTCACATGACCTCCTCATAAACAAACTAGGGAAATATAACCTAGATGGAGCTATTATAAGACAGGGGTATAAATGGTTGGAAAACATTCCCAGAGAGTAGTTATCAGTGGTTCACATTCATGCTGGAAGGGCATAATGAGTGGGATCCCGCAAGGATCAGTTCTGCGTCCGGTTCTGTTCAATATATTCATCAATGATTTAGATAATGGCATAGAGAGAGGACACATAAAGTTTGTGGATGATACTGAGCTGGGAGGAGTTGCAAATGCTTTGGAGGATAGGATAATAATTCAAAATGATCTGGACAAATTAGCAAAATGGTCTGATGTAAATAGGATGAAACTCAATAAGGACAAATGCAAAGTACTCCACTTAGGAAGGAACAATCAGTTGCACACGTACAAAATGGGAAATGACTCCCTAGGAAGGAGTACTGCGGAAAGGAATCTGTGGGTCATAGTGGATCACAAGCTAAATTTAGAGTCAACGGTGTAACGCTGCTGCCAAAAAAACAAAAAACTTCAACATCATTCTGGGATATATTAACAGGAATGTTGTAAGCAAGACACAAGAAATAATTCTTCCACTCTACTCCGCACTGATTAGGCTTCAACTGGAGTATTTAAGGTCAGGCTTGACAAAGCCCTGGCTGCGATAACTTAGTTGGGGATTAGATCCTGCTTTGAGGAGCATTGCAGAACTCTGTGTGTGCACAGTGACAGGGAGTGTGTTGTGTATATGTGGGGGGAGAGACAGTGTGTTTTGGGGGGCAGAGCATGTATCAGCATGCTGTCTTGTAAGTTGAGACAGCAACAGGGGGAAATCCCGACATCAGCCCCCCCACACCTTCCACCCCTCGCATACATGCCTGCCTTGGGAGCAGCAGCATTCCACAGTAATGGTTTACTTTGTCCAGGAGCAGATAAGCATGCCAGCTGTCAGAAATGGAGCTTTGAAAGGGGATATCCCCTATGCCTGCAGCTGAGCTCAAAACAATGACAAGAGTGGCTACTTGACTTCAAGGGATTATGGGACATTACCGGAGGCCAGTCACAGCACAATAATGCAACACGTCGTCCACACTGACACCCGGGCATTTCAGCCAGGGTGCAGCAAGCTGTATGCTTCTCGTGGAGGTGGATTACCAGCAGTGCTCCAGCTGCAGAGTCCAGGTGCTGTAAGTGCTTTGCCAGTGTGGACACCTCAGGAGTTAGGGCACCCAGGGCTGATTTAATGCACTCCAACCTTCAAGTGTAGCCAAGGCCTTAGGGGAGACATAACAGTTTTCAAGTACATAAATGTTTGTTACAAGGAGGAGGGAGGAAAATTGTTCTCCTTAACCTCTGAGGATAGGACAAGAAGCAATGGGCTTAAATTGCAGCAAGGGAGGTTTAGGTTGGACATTAGGAAAAACATTCTAACTGTCAGAATGGTTAAGCATTGGAACAAACTGACTAAGGATGTTGTGAAATCTCCATCGCTGGAGATTTTTAAGAGCAGGTTAGACAAATACTTGTCCATCTAGACCTGATGGATGGTCTAGATAAGTGTTTTTCAAACTGTGTTCCATGGAACACTGGTGTTCTGCACGATGTGAATAGGTGTTCTGTGAAATAATCGTAATAAAAAAAAAGGTCTTGCCCTTGATTTTTGTACTACTTTATGCACGCTTTCCAGTTAGAAATTGTTAGTTCAAGTTATATTAAATTGTATTTTTGCTTTGTTTTATAAAATAAAATATATCTGAGCATAAATAACACAATTTTTTACTTGAAAACCAAACAACAAAAAAATAATATTATAAGTGTTCCGTAAATACATACCAGGTGTTCCATGGTCAAAAAAGTTTGGGAAATGCTGGTCTAGATAACATTTAGTCCTGCCATGAGTGCAGGGGACTAGACTAGATGACCTCACAAGGTCCCTTCCAGTCCTGTGATTCTATGCCAGTGAGGTGCTGAGCTCCTCCTGTGAAATGCTGAGAGTCCTCAACTCCCATTTCATTTCAGTCGGAGTTACAGATACTCAACATTTTTCTGGAAAACAGGTAAGAAATAAATTGGCCCAAGATTACGGCATAGCTGGCCACTACAGTTACGACCTTAAGCTCCATTGGTGAAGTGGCCTTCAAGGACTTCCTTTTTACTGCTGAATCACCATGAAAATAGTCTCCTCTAAATACAACCACAAGAGGTAGGGAGGACCCAGGGCATAACCCAGACTTCACTTACACAGATCTGATGGCTCCAGTGTACCCACAGTCTGGAATAGTGGCCTGGAAGTGAGGGAGGGGAACACAGCAGCCTCACACCCAAGCCCTTAGTTGGATTTTGGTTTTCACTTCCCTAATCACTTGATCCTCCACCTGTATAGAGCCCTAATAATCATGCTACTTGAGGGTGGAAAGAATTACACCCTAAATGCATAATTCTTTGACTTCAGGTAGATGGTTGCAGAGGTAAGCACGCTTGAACTGGCATCAAATTTATCCAATACCTTTAATATTTTGAGATTGATCGAATTTATTATACTCATATTATACACCCACAGTGAGTTATTGGGAGGTTCTGATGTTGCAAAAACCAATATATTTATCGCAAAAGACGCTATATGAATGTACAAATACTGAGGATGAAACTCTTCAGAAAAAGTCTGCGTTACACCATTTTTAAACCACCAACCAGCCATTAAGGGGATTCTGCAGGTTAAAATACTCTCCTTGTTTGATTGAGGAGTGTCCAGGATATGCTCCACAAAAGGAAGATCAACACCCAAACTACCTTTTGAGATATTGTGGTCCAATGTGAGCAGTTCCACACTAGAGGGTTTGTCCAGGAAAAAAACGTCCAGGTGCTAAGGAAGAGAAAAGGGAAGAAACAGGAGAGTCCAAAAGAGACAGAGGCACAAAACAGCTGCTTCTTGGTGGCTGGGCAATGGTGCCTCAGCTGATATTTCTGCAAGAAGGAAATTACCAGTGTGCAGTTGGCAAACACGTCAGTTCAAGGAAACAGGACTCTGATACATCCTGTAAACAAATAAATGCTAGACAAAACCTGACTCTGAAGCCCTGAGTGACATAAGTTACACCAACCTAAGTGCCAGTGTGGACAGCTTCTCCTGATGACATAACTGCGGCCACTCTTTGGGAGTGGATTAATTAAGTTGAGAGGAGAGCTTTCCCCCATCAGCTTAGAGTGGCTACATCAGAGAGCTTGCAGCCGCGCTGCTGCATCAGCGTAGCTACGTTGCTGTAAATGCTACAGTGTAGGCATAAACCTAAGTCACCACGATCTCCTACAACAGATTCTATTGCTCAGCAAAAGGACAATTACATCAAACATCTGGATTTCAGGTGTTTGAATTTAGATTGCCAACACTAGCTATTTGGTCATATAGCAAATTACCTTAATGTTTGTGGTCTATGTGGCTGTCTTGCAAAACTACAAATATGTTTCAGCACGTATACTGACATCCAAAATTATGCAATTACACTTTGATCAACAGAACACACAACTTTGATTATGAATATATTAGTATCTTCTGTTAAATATTAGGGATTTGAAGTCTTACTATCAAGAAACTTTCCAATTGGTTGAGTAGAAATATTTTCAGATTATGTTACATGTCACGCTAGAAGAGTGAAACAAAAAGAAGAAATAAAAACAAAGTAATCAGTCCATATTTAGGCTCTGGTTAATGTAATATATTTTAAAAAAGTAAATACAAATTATACTGTATTTTATGGAGAAAAAACAAGCATACATATAACTTTTAAAAGACAGGGGCTCTTTTTTTGGCCCTTGAAACTTCCAGTGCCGTTCAAGAACATTGTATGCTTGTATGCAGTGAGTATGCAGTTGTCAGAATACAGTTCACTTTTTCCTCTAAATTGATGCACTGAAGCGGCATTATCTACTGTAGAGAGTACTGTACTGTACTAACTGCTTCATTCATAAATGATCTGGAGGATGGTGTAGATTGGACTCTCAGCAAATTTGCGGATGATACTAAACTGGGAGGAGTGGTAGATACGCTGGAGGGGAGGGATAGGATACAGAAGGACCTAGACAAATTGGAAGATTGGGCCAAAAGAAATCTAATGAGGTTCAATAAGGATAAGTGCAGGGTCCTGCACTTAGGATGGAAGAATCCAATGCACCGCTACAGACTAGGGACCGAATGGCTCGGCAGCAGTTCTGCGGAAAAGGACCTAAGGGTGACAGTGGACGAGAAGCTGGATATGAGTCAGCAGTGTGCCCTTGTTGCCAAGAAGGCCAATGGCATTTTGGGATGTATAAGTAGGGGCATAGCGAGCAGATCGAGGGACGTGATCGTTCCCCTCTATTCGACACTGGTGAGGCCTCATCTGGAGTACTGTGTCCAGTTTTGGGCCCCACACTACAAGAAGGATGTGGATAAATTGGAAAGAGTACAGCGAAGGGCAACAAAAATGATTAGGGGTCTAGAGCACATGACTTATGAGGAGAGGCTGAGGGAGCTGGGATTGTTTAGTCTGCAGAAGAGAAGAATGAGGGGGGATTTGATAGCTGCTTTCAACTACCTGAAAGGGGGTTTCAAAGAGGATGGCTCTAGACTGTTCTCAATGGTAGCAGATGACAGAACGAGGAGTAATGGTCTCAAGTTGCAATGGGGGAGGTTTAGATTGGATATTAGGAAAAACTTTTTCACTAAGAGGGTGGTGAAACACTGGAATGCGTTACCTAGGGAGGTGGTAGAATCTCCTTCCTTAGAGGTTTTTAAGGTCAGGCTTGACAAAGCCCTGGCTAGGATGATTTAACTGGGACTTGGTCCTGCTTTGAGCAGGGGGTTGGACTAGATGACCTTCTGGGGTCCCTTCCAACCCTGATATTCTGTGATTCTGTGATTCAGTTAGTGAAAAATAAACCCTATTGTTTGTTCATTATAGTGCAATAATACTCAAAAGATGCTACGTGCCATCCAGTTACACATGAAGATAGAGTCCATGCCCAAAAGACCTCAAAATTAAAAATTGATGTTGTAACCTCCCAGAACAAACTCTGGGACAAATAGGCTCTGTGCTGGCTTACGCTTCATACAGCTTCAGTACAGTCAATGGAGTTGCACAGGGTGTAATAAACATAATTTAAATGTTCTAACTCTTCAGAAAACTGTGTGTAGCTACTAATTACCCTCAATATAAATTGACTTGGTAGTCAACAGCCACATCTAGTTCTCCACATTAAAAAAAAAAAAAGAGTAATGGGCCTGTTACTGAAATAACCAAATTACCTTTCTTCAGTGACTTACGATATTATTTTTAGAAAACAAGGTTGGCTACAGAGTTCACTTCAAAAATGTCCACATATCCAGATGCTCTTAAGGGATCAAAGTCCTGCTGACTGGTATAAGAAGCATCTGGCTAGTTGTCAGTATTGATTTGGCTCAACAGAAACTGGCAGTATTAACAGAATAGAGAGAGGCTGCAATTACAATACCTAGTAACCCCTCACATACCAAATTTGGAAGGGTAACCTAATACATTTGATCCCTGAAAAAGTGCTGATATGGTTTTTGATTCCTGCATTAGTCAAAAAGAACTGTCTATAATTGGAGAGTGGCCTGAATTATCAGCATCTCACACCAGTGCTATGGACAAAGGTGTTATAAAAGTAAATCTGAGGAAGAGAAAAGAATAAAGTGAGAAATAACAAATACTCAGCTGTGCTTTGGATTTAGGCTCAAATCCACAAAGGATTAAGACATTGCAATGCCTAATTCTAGGGTCCTTAGCCACCCAGTGAAATCCACAAAGCCTGAGTTAAGTGGATATCATGCACAGGAATAGATAGAAAAGGAGTACTTGTGGCACCTTAGAGACTAACAAATTTATTTGAGCATAAGCTTTCGTGAGCTACAGCTCACTTCATTGGATGCATGCAGTGAAAAATACAGTGGGGAGATTTTATATACACAGAGAACATGAAACAATGGGTGTTACCCATACACAGTATAACGAGAGTGATCAGGTAAGGTGAGCTATTACCAGCAGGAGAAAAAAAAAACCTTGTAGTGATAATCAAGGTGAGCCAAGTCCAGCAGTTGACAAGAATGTGTGAGGAACAGTTGGGGGGGAGGCGGGATAAACATGGGGAAATAGTTTTACTTTGTGTAATGACCCATCCACTCCCAGTCTTTATTCAAGCCTAATTGAATGGTGTACAGTTTGCAAATTAATTAACTAACTGCTGGAAGTGATTTCATGTTCTCTGTGTATATAAAATCTCCCCACTGTATTTTCCACTGCATGCATCCAATGAAGTGAGCTGTAGCTCACGAAAGCTTATGCTCAAATAAATTTGTTAGTCTCTAAGGTGCCACAAGTCCTCCTTTTCTTTTTGTGGATATAGACTAACATGGCTGCTACTCTGAAAGGAATAGATAGGTGCCTGAGAATGTGATTCACAAAAGCCAGCATGCTAGGCAGGGAGCCACCTAAGCTAGACACCTGCAGCTGCTAAGGAGAGGGGTAGGTCCTAAACCCTGACTCTCAGGGAGTTAGGCCCCAAGTCTAGACTGGAGGGAGGTGCCTACCTCTGCTTGGGAGTCTCAGCTGGGAGCCCTTCTCCTGGAGTCAGACACCCTAACCCTCCTGCATATGTCTAACTCCGCACAAACTGGTAGGGGAAAGGAAAAAAGCAGTCTCCCTTATAATTTTGAGCCCAGTGGTTAGGGCACTCTTCCAAGGTGCAGGAGACCCCTGTTCAATTTCCAATCTGTGCCTGATCATAGAATCATAGACTTTAAGGTCAGAAGGGACCATTATGATCATCTAGTCTGACCTCCTGCACAATGCAGGCCACAGAATCTCACCCACCTACTCCTGTGACAAACCCCAACTTATTTCTGAGCTATTGAACTCCTCAAATTGTGGTTTAAAGACTTCAAGGTGCAGAGAATCCTCCAGCAAGTGACCCGTGCCCAGCGCTGCAGAGGAAGGCGAAAAACCCCCAGAGCCTCTGCCAATCTGCCCTGGAGGAAAATTCGTTCCCAACCCCAAATATGGCAATCAGCTAAACCCTGAGCATGTGGACAAGACTCACCAGGCAGACACCCAGGAAAGAAGTCTCTGTAGCAACTCAGATCCCACCCCATCTAACATCCCATCACAGGCCATTGGGCATATCTACCGCTAGTAGTCAAAAATCAATTAATTGCCAAAATTAGGCTATCCCATCATATCATCTCCTCCATAAACTTATCAAGCTTTGACTTGAAGCCAGATATGTCATTTTCCCCGCACTGCTTTCCTTGGAAGGCTATTCCAGAACTTCACTCCTCTGATGGTTAGAAACCTTCATCTAATTTCAAGTCTAAACTTCCTGATGGCCAGTTTATATCTATTTGTTCTTGTGTCCACATTGGTACTGAGCTTAAATAATTCTTCTCCCTCCCTGGTATTTATCCCACTGATATATTTATAGATAGCAATCCGATTTCCTCTCAGCCTTCTTTTAGTTAGGCTAAGCCTGATAAATAGAATAGATTTGAACATGGATATTCCAGCTCACAATTCCTAACCACTGGATTATGGGCTATTCTGTTGTGGGGCACTCAGTCTCTCCTGTTGAAACTATTCCACTGTGTCAAAATAATTGAAGTTGCACAGGTACACAGAAAGAGTGAAAATGACTTTACAGTCTAGTGGTTAGGGCACTCACCTGAGGTAGAAAACCTATTTTCAAACCCTTTCTCTTCATCAGGCAGAAGGAGGATTTGAACTAAGGTCTTCTTCCTCTCTTGGGTGTGCCCTAACCACTGGGCTAAATGTTATAAGGAGAGCACCTTCTGCTCCCCTCCAAAACCAGTTTGGGTGGAGTCAGGTATGCTTGGACATCTGATTGGGGGAAATGCCTCATTTCTCCTGGTTTGAGGATTCCCCTGGGGTTTAGGCATGGGACAGGCACCCAGGAATCTAGACTGAGGCACAAACATGTGTGCCCAGAAGTAAAAATTTGGACACAGTTTACAGTGGAAATTTAGGAACTGAGGAATTTTACTCCAGAAACAGGCAACAGTTTAGCAGGTGTTTTGAGGCTTTCAGTGGCACTTAAATTTTGGACTTAGGCATCTACGTCTTTTTTTGAATCTAGTCCTTAGTCTCATTTACTAGATTCTTCATGTATGTATGTTACCTATAAAGGATTTTAGGTTGTTGTTTTTGTTGTTTGTTTTTTTGTTTTTAATTGCAATAGATCTGTTCTCAATAGTGGGAAAGATAAATGCCATTAGAGAAGCCTTCAGAAATTTCTGTATCTCCATGCCCCAATACAAAGTGAACTATATAATGGTTACAACATTTATCCAGATCCTTCAGTATGTCACAGAGACAGTGCCAGCATTGTAGATATATGGAGAGTATACATACTACAGTGAAGGAGACTGCTAATTCCTCCAGTCCTGCAGGAAGGGAGTGTTAGTCTTTCATTAAAGGAAGTAAAATTAATTCAGTGGAATTTACTCTACAGGGCAGGAAATCCCTTGTAGGATAGGTGTAATTTTAAAACTTCAGAAGACTAGGTAATTGACATCTTAGATAAAGAACAGGATTTTTTCTTCAGATAGCTTTGCCACAGTTTATAGCTGTTTTAAATACATTTAACAGCTTTCATATCTAAAGGTTTTTCATCATAGAGATTGGTATTTCCTGCTACAGATGCAGACTGATTTTCTTTTAACAGTTTCATTGCTGATATATTAACAGCAAAACACATCTATATACTCCATTGAATGTGGAAACAGTGAACTAACATTTTTCACTGCTGCTATGGGTATTGATATTTCCTTGTACTCCCTTAGCCTGGGCTGTTCCACAACTTCTCCACGTAGTAAATGCATGTATCATTTCAGAAGATTTCTTTGGCACTCACACAGGAGAAGGTGTAAACAAAAAGAAGGTGCAGGCAGGTAAAACAGCTTGCAGCACTGTGGTCATGTAAAAATGATTCCATTGATCTTTGTCAGCTTCATGGAGAGTTAAGGTGCTGCCCTTGCATATTCAAGTTAGGTAGAAACTCAGCGATTAGCAACTCCAGCAGTGTGCAAAGTATGTGCTTTGTTGGTGCCAATACCAGTGTCATAAATTGTCAGTCTTCCATCACCCTCACCTTCATTCCAGACACTGCACACAAACCTCATTATGTTTATTTACAGATATTAAAAAATGCAAATAAAACCAAGTATATAAAATATTAAACTCACCCTGTCTCATGATCTTTCCTCCCCTCTTATCCTACTCCCTATTTGTTGTTTACTGTCATCCCTTCCTGTTCATGTCTATTATAGCTTCTAAAATACTCAAGACAGGAAACTATCCTTTTATTTGTCCATAAAGTGCTTTGCACAGTAGCTGGGATTGATTCTTCTGTGTCTTGCACCACCTGTAGTCAGTCACGCCTGCAGAAAGTAGGTATAAAAGGCTACAACCATTCCAATCCTCATGGTCTATGTGGATTAAATTTCAAGACTGGGTGTCTGTCTTAATTTACCCAACTGCAAAAAGGGATCATTAATACATATTTGGATTTTGTAAGACTGAACTTCTGTAAATTACTTGTGATCCTCAGATGAAAGGTTTCCCCATCTGTAAAATGGGGATAATGATACTGATCTCCTTTGTAAAGTGCTTTGAAATCTCCTGATGAAAAGCATTGTATAAGAGCTGGATATTATTATACATGTGTCAAGCATTATTATATCATATCACAGCTGTTTTCAGATATATTGTACTATACAGAAGGGCCCAATGCTACAGAATTCCCATTGAATCCAAAGGGTGTTTTGACTATGCAAGGAATGTAGAATGAGCCTTAAAACACTGTACAATTTTAGGGAAAATCTAGTGTAGAATATTAGGAAAAAATCTGAAATAAGATCATATTTGTATTTAAAAGTTAAGTGAAAATGTAAAGAGAAAATATTGAGGACTATTGAACTTTCTTTACTGGCCCAAGATATCACTGACAAATAACAGGGGTGTAGACAAAGACTGAATATTATGGGCTTACTTTTTCTAAAGTGGATTTTACTAAGCAAAAGAACAAAGTGTCTGTTCACACCCTCCTAATGGATTTAAACCATAGGATCAATAGTAAAGGGTAAAACTAAACCACTTAAAAGACATTGCATGAAAAAAATTCCTTCCACTTGCCTCTGCAAATCAGGATAAAGAGAAGAGTGTTTGGGAGGTGATCAAGAGAGCATCAGGTCGCAGTGAAAGGCTCAGTTGTGGGGACAAGTAAGCCTTTGCTGTACATGGAGATAAGGCAAAGGATTGGGAGGCTGAATCATGTGTTATAAGTTTTATGGGAAGATGCAAGCGTTTTTTTTGTTTTTTTTTGACAAAGTATCTTGAGGCTCTATATATAGTTAATAAAAAGATGGTACAGTGGTGTACGGAAGCTATCTTTAGGGCTGTTTGTTTATCTCATTTATTGTACCCACAATTATATTTGATTCCTAGCTGTTTTTATTCATCCTGCAAGCTGCCCATAGGGACATGTGGGTAAAACTGTGAAGATTCAGTATGATTTTATTGCATTTTAATAATAAAATGTACAAGTTGTAATACTTTTATGAGCTTGTTTGTTTGTAAGCATGAGCCACCCCTACACAAGTTCAAAGACTAATGCACTTACTCTCATATCCCTCATACTCTAATTCACTGTCAAATTCACTATACTTTTCTGCAGCTGGCTTGCACACTGTTACATGCAGCCCTGGCAAGACACTCACCAGACTGCTGTGTTTGGCTCTCACACACTGGGCCCATATGTTCTGAAGCATCTCTTGGTCTGAGTAGGTTGCAGTACTGGCTCTCCTGTCTGGGATGCCACCTGATATACTGGTGTTTCACTGAGCCTGGCTCCACTAGCCAGCGCTCCCTCTCCCTCTTTTGCTGAATTAGGCTCTCCAGCCTCCGGCAGCATACATACACAGGTAGATGTACCAGTTGTAGAATCACACAGAGTCTACAAACAGCTCTCTATGGGAAGACTCAGCTAGGAAATTGCCAAGCACTCAAGTGCAGCTCCCCTCTGGAAAGTACCCCCAAAATAATATTGTCTTGTGCTGTAGAGAAAACTATATAACCTAAGCTCATAAATTCGCTCCCTCTCTCAATCTGGAGGAAGATATAGAATCATAGAATCATAGAATATCAGGGTTGGAAGGGACCCCAGAAGGTCATCTAGTCCAAACCCCCTGCTCAAAGCAGGACCAAGTCCCAGTTAAATCATCCTAGCCAGGGCTTTGTCAAGCCTGACCTTAAAAACCTCTAAGGAAGGAGATTCTACCACCTCCCTAGGTAACGCATTCCAGTGTTTCACCACCCTCTTAGTGAAAAAGTTTTTCCTAATATCCAATCTAAACCTCCCCCATTGCAACTTGAGACCATTACTCCTCGTTCTGTCATCTGCTACCATTGAGAACAGTCTAGAGCCATCCTCTTTGAAACCCCCTTTCAGGTAGTTGAAAGCAGCTATCAAATCCCCCCTCATTCTTCTCTTCTGCAGACTAAACAATCCCAGCTCCCTCAGCCTCTCCTCATAAGTCATGTGCTCTAGACCCCTAATCATTTTTGTTGCCCTTCGCTGTACTCTTTCCAATTTATCCACATCCTTCTTGTAGTGTGGGGCCCAAAACTGGACACAGTACTCCAGATGAGGCCTCACCAGTGTCGAATAGAGGGGAACGATCACGTCCCTCGATCTGCTCGCTATGCCCCTACTTATACATCCCAAAATGCCATTGGCCTTCTTGGCAACAAGGGCACACTGCTGACTCATATCCAGCTTCTCGTCCACTGTCACCCTTAGGTCCTTTTCCGCAGAACTGCTGCCGAGCCATTCGGTCCCTAGTCTGTAGCGGTGCATTGGATTCTTCCATCCTAAGTGCAGGACCCTGCACTTATCCTTATTGAACCTCATTAGATTTCTTTTGGCCCAATCTTCCAATTTGTCTAGGTCCTTCTGTATCCTATCCCTCCCCTCCAGCGTATCTACCACTCCTCCCAGTTTAGTATCATCCGCAAATTTGCTGAGAGTGCAATCCACACCATCCTCCAGATCATTTATGAAGATATTGAACAAAACGGGCCCCAGGACCGACCCCTGGGGCACTCCACTTGACACCGGCTGCCAACTAGACATGGAGCCATTGATCACTACCCGTTGAGCCCGACAATGACTGGAAAAAGACTGCACAACTTCTCCCCCTCCCCCACTTAAAAATTGCACAAACTGGGTTTTATAAGACACAAAAACAAATTTATTAACTACAAAAGGCAGATTTTAAGTTATTATAAGGGATAGCAAACAGAACAAGCAGATTAATAAGCAAATAAAAAACATGCATACTAAGTTTAAGATCTTAGAGAGACTGGTTTCAAGAAGTAATTTCTCACCCTAAATATTGCTTTTGGGCTGGTTGCAGAAATTCAAGGTTAGTTACACAGCTTGCAGCTTAAATCTTCAGACACCATATTCACAGACAAGATCCCTTTTCCAGTCTGGGCTTAACTCTCCCCCCCTCCCATGTCTTGGTTTCTCAGATCTTTCCAGCTGTCATCCTAGGTGGGGATTCAATGAAGAGTAAACCAAGATCAACTTACTCCCCAGCCTTAAATAGAATGTACATAAAGTGGGAATCTTTTGTTTTCCACTCTTGACCTCCCTCTCCTTTTAGTGGAAAATCATTAGAAGTCCCAGGTGGTGTTTAGTACCAGGTGGCATGACCACCTGACCTTGTAGTGTCAAAGCAATGTCCCAGAATGCTTCTCAGGAAGGAGAGAGATTAGTATCTTCAAAGTCTTATTGTTTCTTCCTAATGGCCCATCAAGGCTGATGGCCTGCTGTCTGGTGGGTGTTTCTTAAGTACACACACAGTTGTAATTGTTACATAGTCAATATTCCTAACTTTAGATACAGAAATGATACATGCATACAAATTGAATAATCACATTCAGTAAATCATAACCTTTCCAATGATATTTCACATGACCCATCTTACATAAAACATCTTCATTATGTCATATTCATATCATAATATTGCTATGAAGAATATGGGGTATAACGTCACAGTGGATACTCTGAGTTTCACCTCTTCAGAGACATGTGACAGTGAAAGCAAACTAGCATGAAGACTTTGCAAAGGTATCTAAACACAACTACTCTTTACTTTACACAGCACAAAAGATATACAGATCCAGATAAAAAAATAATACAACTCTACACACATTTCCCTGCCTCTGTTTCCTCACTACCCTGTAAAATTCTATGGGGGTAGGGCAGAATCTTCTGGGATATCTAGGATCCTTCTCCTGCAACTCATGCCTTCTCCAAGCCATCTTCCTTTGACCTGGATTGGTCCACAGTCAGAAACAGTCCCTTATCCTACAAAAACATGTGTAACTCACATACCCAATAGGAAGATATCTCTTTAAGAGATCTAGAGGGACAATAGTGAGTTGTGCTAGGCAGATGCACAATCAGCACTACACTCTCAGAAATTTCTGAACTTGGGTGTGGTAGTTAGGGCAGCTGCTTTGCACAAGACTATGTGCCCTGTGTGGGTTGGGAGAAGCTGAGCAACAGAAGCAGAAAGCAGGCTGTTTTCCCCCTAACTCTGAAGCATTTTGCAGCAGGTTAGTAATATTGTTAACCCTCCAACAGGGAAGCTGTGGCTGTGTTAATTATAAAAAGAGGAAATTGGGAGGGAAAACTAATTACCCTTATTTTAATTGTATAGTTTGAATGTTGTTTGATTTTAGCCAAACTGTTTTAGTTAAATTGTCTCAGATTAATATGATTCACCAACTCTTCTCTTATTTAAATGTCATGATAGGGAAAAAGATTTATATTATATTATTCTATTCTCAGTTTTGTATTTTTCTTGTAGCTAGCTTTTTTAAAATCTATGTACTTAACTGAGTGGCTGGTTAATTGGTTATCCCATACCCTGATTAGGAAGAGTTTATTTTAGAATTATCATAGCTGTCCACAATTTCACTAAAAGGAATCCCATTAGCACTTCCCATTCTGTGGCTGTGGCCACCCTATAGGGAATGAAAGATATATAGTGGCTCCAGCTGTATGTGACTCCACCACACCCCACCCTCATTCCAGTTAGCTTGTAGCACAGAAAGTTAAAATCAAACAAAAAAACCCACATGACAAAAGTCCTCGAGCTCAACAACTGCTCTGTCCCTTGCCCCAGTCTTTGACAGGATCTCAAGATGAAAAGATAGGGGATGTTACTGCCTCTCACCCATTTTTTTTTTTGAGGTTTCACCTGATGGCCATTTGATATCTAGTAAATAAGCTAAGCAGTGACCTCTGGAAATCTATATACCCTCTATTCCACTCAGAACTAAAATTATCTTCATTGTTGCGCTATTTGTCTCTGTCTAAAAGTCAAAATGAGTCTGGCCCTGAATTCTTGTCTCCTAGCAAACAGTGCTAATGGATGTTGCATTGTGATTAGATCATTTCATAGTGGGAGAACAAAACATAGCCAACATTTTTCAGGGTTCAACTAAGATAGGACATTTAGTGGTATGACATATCAGCATTTTTTATTTCCAGCAGCACATTCGTAGGCTATCCCTCCTCATGAGCTAGGCCTAACAGCACAAGAAGCTACAGCCAGAATATATACCACTTCTCACTCCCCTTCTGGCTCCTGAGTCTCCTGCAGAGAAGCAGCAGTTCTACCACTGAATTAGCTGCTGCTATCTCCTAGCCAGACATGAGGGAAACCTTTAAGATCAGGCTCCATGACTCACTTTCACAGTTAAATTCATTCTCATGTATATTTTTTTGAAACATCTAACCACTAGTGGAGATCTAGCCCCACTGTCTGCAGTATTCACACTCCAAAATACACCACAAGGAACAGTCATGCAGACACCAGAAAGGGAGGAAGAAGAAACTGAATGCATTTAAAGAAAAGACCAGAAAAACCTTTAATCCCCTAATCCCCTCCTCTCCTTCCACATTACACAACATCTTGCAAAACAGGCCTCATTCCAGTCCATTCTAATATTACCTACAAATTCACTCATTCCGATAGTTTTCACACCTACTCTAAGGAATAAATGTGTGTCTGTTTACAAAAACAAAAATATCCCTAGCCCCACATTCAGTCACATCAGCTGTTCTCATTTGTGAATAATCCTGCTAGTCTCAACCTAGAGTGTTCATCAACCTTATACACTTGGAAATTGGGAGAGTGAAGATGCAATAACATTGCGGGAGGAGGGAGTGGTAAAGAAGCCAAGTACACTCTATCTAATCTCAATTGCAACAACGAAGGTGTGACACCATTCCAGCAAACCAACAGCAAGGAAAGGATCTAGTGACAGTCCAGAGCTGTCAGTCTCACTGATCTAAACTCTAACCATTGTTCCAAAGTTACGAGTAACAGGGATCCACATCAAGAATAAGGTTGGCTGTCAATATAACTATTCTCATTCATGCTCCACTTTCAGATGGGGCACCCAAATTCATATACACTGCAGAAGGTCAACAAATCAGTTACGAGATCATTTACCCTGTCACTGATTCGTGTAATCAGCAATATCTCCATGGCAATTTGCAAGTTTTTTTGGAGAGTATCAGGAAATACAACCCATATTGGTTACTGTGATCGTTCTGGAATTATGTCTGTCCCCTCAGCCTGATTTTGTGGAAACCATGACATATGTCGACCTCCATTTTGAATGACAGGTTTCAGAGTAGCAGCCGTGTTAGTCTGTATTCGCAAAAAGAAAAGGAGTACTTGTGGCACCTTAGAGACTAACAAATTTATTTGAGCATAAGCTTTCGTGAGCTACAGCTCACTTCATCGGATGCAATCTCCCCTCTGTATTTTCCACCAAATGCATCCGATGAAGTGAGCTGTAGCTCACGAAAGCTTATGCTCAAATAAATTTGTTAGTCTCTAAGGTGCCACAAGTACTCCTTTTCTTTTTCCATTTTGAATGTAACTTGATTATGTTCTTCACTGTATACTGTGTCATGTTGGACTGCTTCATCCCTCACCTGTGTTGGGGTGGGAGGGATCTGCTTCCTAGGCATCCGACCCTGCATGAGAGAGAGATGCAAGGACCATCAACAACTGAATACCCTTTCTCTAGTGGGACAATAGGGGCTACTGGCAGATCCATTTACTGTTAAGTACCTTCAATATCCAGCAGTCCATGGGAGGTTGGAGAATGGAAACACACAAAGCACCCCACCCTCCAGTAGAAGGAAAGAAAGAAAAAAAGCTGCATCACACTGTTTTAAAAAAGAAACAGGCTGTCTAGCAAAGGACCCATCCTACAGCCAGCTGCAGAAGCAAGGACAGGAGAGACTGGGCCCTCATGAAGGACACTGACCAAACCTCAAAGGACTCCAAGGAGTAGTGAGAACTCTGGAGGGTGGGAGTTGCGTTCAGGTTTATGTTGTTTTTCCATAGACAAGTACATCTCTTTCAAAGCCTGTGTGTTCCTTACTTTATCTACCACATAGAGCAGGGATCGGCAACCTTCAGTACGCAGCTCACCAGGGTAAGCCCCCTGTTGGGCCGGGCTGGTTTGTTTACCTGCTGCATTCGCAGGTTCGGACGATTGCAGCTCCCACTGGCCGCGGTTCACTGCTACAGGCCAATGGAGGTTGTGGGAAGCAGCGCGGGCCGAGGGATGTGTTGGCCACCGCTTCCAGCAGTCCCCATTGGCCTGGAACAGTGAACCACAGCCAGTGAGAGCTGTGATCGGCCAAACCTGCAGACGCGGCAGGTAAACAAACTGGCCCGGCCCACCGGGGGGCTTATCCTGGTGGGCTGCGTGCCGAAGGTTGCCGATCCCTGACAGAGTTATACTATACACTGGAGTGTCCATGAAGATGAGAGGATGCATAGGCTCCTGAGGAGACTTGGGCATTCAGCACTGGTCTTGGGCCTTCTGGAGCATTCCACATCCCAAGAAGGGAGTACTAGACATGGGGTCTGGACCCCAAGAGTGTGCCTGATCGGCTAGAGCTGGAGACAGTATCTGGGCTTGGAAACACATGGGATTCAAAGGGTGGGTCCAGTTATAACCGCCTGGTGACCATTCACAAGGGTGGGGGGACTCTCATAAGAACATAAGAATATCCATACTGGGTCAAACCAAAGGTCCATCTAGCCTAGTATCCTGTGTTCTGACTGTGGCCAATGACAGGTGCTACAGAGGCCATGAACAGAACAGATAATCACCAAAAGACCCATTCCCAGCTTCTGGCAAATAGAGGCTAGGGACTCCATCCCTGCCCATCATAGCTAATACCCATTGATGTACCTTTCCTCCATGAATTTATCTAGTTCTCTTTTGAACCCTGTTATAGTCTTGGCCTTCACAACATCCTCTGGCAAAGAGTTCCACAGGTTGACTGTGTGTTTTGTGAAGAAATACTTCCTTTTGCTTGTTTTAAACACGCTGTCTATTTTCGTTTGGTGACCCCTAGTCCTGGTGTTCTGAGAAGGAGTAAACAACACTTCCTTATTTACTTTCTCAATATCAGTTATGATTTTATAGACTTCTTTCTTATCCCCCCTTAGTTGTCCCTTTTCCAAGCTGAAAAGTCCCTGCCTTATTAATCTCTCCTCATATGGAAGCTGTTCCATATTCATCTTTTTTGTTACCCAATTCTGAAGCATTCCCAATTCCAGTATATCTTTTTTTGAGATGGGGCGACCCCATCTATATGCAGTATTCAAGATGTGGGTGTACCACGGATTTATCTTGAAGCAATATGATATTTTTTGCCTTCTTATCTATCCCTTTCTTAATGATTCCCAATATTCTGTTAGCCTTTTTTGACTCAGCCAGGAATGTAAAAGTTATCTGTTGAAATTGCAGCTCAAAATATCAATTGGGCCTGCTTAGAATCTATAATAAATTAAGATTACCAGTTGCTTTGCTCTGCAAATCATTCAAATCTACTAACGTTGCCCTGGTCCCATTTTCAGCACATTAAAATGTATACAAGAGAAAATGTACTAACATTTTCTCTGAGCCACCGCTGTGATAATTAAAAAATAACCAAGTTTGAAACACTCATAAAGGAATAGAGAAAGTTGTTGAGCAATACCAGAGTCTCATAATAATAAACACCACATTGCCTTTAGATAAGTGGATCTCAACAATGATTGACCATTATTAGCCCCATTGAACACATGAGGGAACTGAGGCACAAGCTAAGTGAGTCAAAGCCAGACAGTGAATCAAAATCTCGTCTCCCAACTCTGTCCCTATCCATTGCATCATGCTAACTCTGAGGCTAAAGAGAAAATGGCTATCATAAGGCTGTATAAATATTCACAAAGTTAGAAAATTTAAAAATTACAATTCATAGATTCATAGATACTAAGATCAGAAGGGATCATTCTGATCATCTAGTCCGACCTCCTGCACAGCGCAAGCCACAGAATCTCACCCACCCACTCCTACAAAAAACCTCACCTATGTCTGAGCTATTGAAGTCCTTAAATCATGGTTTAAAGACTTCAAGGAGCAGAGAAGCCTCCCTCAAGTCAACCATGCCCCGTGCTACAGAGGAAGGTGAAAAACCTCCAGGGCCTCTCCAATCTGCCCTGGAGGAAAATTCCTTCCCGACCCCAAATATGGCGATCAGCTAAGCCCTGAGCATATGGGCAAGATTCACCAGCCAGATACTACAGAAAATTCTTTCCTGGGTAACTCAGATCCCATCCATCTAATATCCCATCTCAGGGGATTTGGCCTATTTACCCTGAATATTTAAAGATCAATTACTTACCAAAATCCCATTATACCATCTCCTCCATAAACTTATGGAGTAGAATCTTAAAACCAGATAGCCCCCACTGCTTCCCTTGGAAGGCTATTCCAAAGCTTCACTCCTCTGATGGTTAAAAACCTTCGTCTGATTTCAAGTCTAAACTTCCTGGTGGCCAGTTTATACCCATTTGTTCTTGGGTCCACATTGGTGCTGAGCTGAAATAATTCCTCTCCCTCTCCTGTATTTATCCCTCTGATATATTTATAGAGAGCAATCATATCTCCCCTCAACCTTCTTTTAGTTAGGCTAAACAAGCCAAGCTCCTTAAGTCTCCTTTCATAAGACAAGTTTTCCATTTCTCGGATCATCCTAGTAGCCCTTCTCTGTACCTGCTCCAGTTTGAATTCATCCTTTTTAAACATGGGAGACCAGAACTGCACACAGTATTCTAGGTGAGGTCTCACCAGTGCCTTGTATAATGGTACTAAAACCTCCTTATCCCTACTGGAAATGCCTCTCCTGATGCATCCCAAAACCGCATTAGCTTTTTTCACAGCCATATCACATTGGCAGCTCATAGTCATCCTATGATCAACCAATACTCCAAGGTCCTTCTCCTCTTCCGTTACTTCTAATTGATGCGTCCCCAACTTATAACTAAAATTCTTGTTATTAATCCCTAAATGCATAACCTTACACTTCTCACTATTAATTTGCATCCTATTGCTATTTCTCCAGTTTACAAGGTCATCCTGTATAATATCCCGATCCTTCTCTGAATTGGCAATACCTCCCAGCTTTGTATCATCTGCAAACTTTATTAGCACACTCCCACTTTTTGTGCCAAGGTCAGTAATAAAAAGATTAAATAAGATTGGTCCCAAAACTGATCCCTGAGGAACTCCACTGGTAACCTCCCTCCAACCTGACAGTTCGCCTTTCAGTAGGACCCATTGCAGTCTCCCCTTTAACCAATTCCTTATCCACCTTTTGATGTTCATATTGATCCCCATCTTCTCCAATTTAACTAATAATTCCCCATGTGGCACGGTATCAAATGCCTTACTGAAATCTAGGTAAATTAGATCCACTGCATTTTCTTTATCTAAAAAATCTGTTATTTTTTCAAAAAAGGAGATTAGGTTGGTTTGGCACGATCTACCTTTTGTAAAACTTTGTTGTATTTTGTTCCATTTATCATTGACTTCAATGTCCTTAACTAATTTCTCCTTCAAAATTTTTTCCAGGGCCTTTCATACTACAGATGTCAAACTAACTGGCCTGTAGTTACCCGGATCACTTTTTTTTTCCTTTCTTAAAAATAGGAATTATATTAGCAATTCTCCAATCATTCAATACTACTCCTGAGTTTACAGATTCATTAAAAATTCTTGCTAATGGGCTTGCAATTTCAGGTGCCAATTCCTTTAATATTCTTGAATTATAAACATCTATGAACACTTACAATTGATGAGCATTTCTTCATCCATGGTGAATACATGTAAATTTAAATATTTTCAGACTGCACAGTTTATTACAAAATGGCTTCAGTACATTTTAGAAGCTACTTGTAGTGAATCAGGCATGGCTGAAAACAAAGTGAGGAAAGGTGTAGTGATTGTTGACTACTTAAAACTAATCTACAACCCAGTCACAATGAAATAAAGTCAGACATAAATGCCATCTCACTATTTAATAAGTCATTTATAATGAAATATGCATCTCTTAAATAAAGGGAATGCATTAGCAGTGGTTAATATGTTAAAATTATTCTCTGCTGTAAATCTGTTGTAAGTTATGCATGTTTATAAATCAATTAGCTTTTCAAAACACTGTGACAGGCAACCCTTGAAAATACTGGAAAAACTCATTCCTGGTTTAGCTTAATTGTTGTCCAGACTAAAGCAAGAATGATTTTGGCCCATTGCCTTTAAAAAGAGAGGAATTATTTGGAACTAGTTTCATTTATTAGAGAATATGATGCACCATGGAAATTTTAATAGTATTTTCCATTATTTGTAATACAGGATCTTACTGAACTTGTGAATTTTAAATATATATATATTTATTGCGAGAAGCATGCTATGACTCAAATTCTGCCTGCTAGGAACACACAAAAGAAGGTAGTATGTTGGAATCTAGATCTTGAGATATTTGAAGATTTCTTCATATAACATAATCTCTTGAGTCATGATAGTTTCTATTGCTGGACAAATCACCTAGCCTCACCAAAACGATAAAAATACTTAAATTGCAATGCTTGTAAAGCACTTTGATATCCTCAGATAAAGGGTGATAGAAAATTTCAACATGTAATGAACATGAATGATAAAATATTATATGTTTGTGACTCACAACGTACTTCGCTGAACTTCTAACAGCCAGGATGCAGCATCATGCTGCCCTTCAGCAGAAAAGATTGTGGCTAGAAGTCCATCACTAGTAGAGACTACCTTACTGGTGTCAAGACTGAGGAGGTTATATAACAAGGTGGTCTGAGACAAGCATTGTCCCTTTCCCAGGTAGGGGCCTACTGCAAGTGGGATGTAAGCTCACCATGCTTCTCCGTGGTTTCCACAGTGAGAAAGGAATGAAGATTGGAGGAGTAGAACTGATTGTGAGGAAAACACTGCTTTTCTTAATCTCCTTGTTTCAACTAAGTAGAAGTTTGGAGAGGGCAAACAAGGGGATGTCTGACAAATTCCAATTTCCACTCTTTTCATACATTGCCGATTCTTTCAGTCTTGCACTGCATTAAACTGCCAAGGCTTGGTTAATTGTTGCATATGTTCAAAATAATTTTAAAGAAGTGATTTACATGTCTTTGTAATTTGCAATAATGATGAGACTCTTTAACGTTATACACTTGTGACTATTTCCCCACTTTTATTCCCCCCCTCCATCCCTCACAGTTCCTCAGATGTTCTTGTCCACTGCTGGAAATGGCCCACCTTGATTATCAATACAAAAGGTTTTTTCTCCCCTGCTTTCCTGCTGGTAATAGCTCACCTTAAGTGATCACTCTCCTTACAGTGTGAAACCCATTGTTTCATGTTCTCTATGTATATAAATCTCCCCACTGTATTTTCCACTGAATGCATCCGATGAAGTGAGCTGTAGCTCACGAAAGCTTATGCTCAAATAAATTTGTTAATCTCTAAGGCGCCACAAGTACTCCTTTTCTTATTACATGAGACTGATTACATAGACCAGAGCCTTGAAGTTCAGGATAAGGAGCTTAATTTGATGCATGGATCAAGAGGAATACAGAGGAGGGGTTGGGCAATATGGTCAAAGTGATGGGCAAGGAAAAAGCAGCAATTTGGACAGACTAGAATCATAGAATTTAAGGTCAGAAGGGACCATTATGATAGTCTAGTCTGACCTCCTACACAATGCACTCCTGTAGCAAACCCCTGATCTATGTCTGAGCTACTGAAGTCCTCAAATCGTGGTTTAAAGACTTCAAGGTGCAGAGAATCCTCCAGCAAGTGACCCATACCCCACGCTGCAGAGGAAGCCGAAAAACCCCCAGGGCCTCTGCCAATCTGCCCTGGAGGAAAACTCCTTCCCGACCCCAAATATGGCAATCAGCTAAACCCTGAGCTTGTGGGCAAGACTCACCAGCCAGACACCCAGGAAAAAATTCTCTGTAGTTACTCAGATCCCACCCTATCTAGCATCCCATCACAGGCCATTGGGCATATTTACCACTAATAGTCAAAGATCAATTCATTGCCAAAATTAGGCTATCCCATCATACCATCCTCTCCATAAACTTATCAAGCTTAGTCTTGAAGCCAGATATGTCTTTTGCCTCCACTGCTCCCCTTGGAAGGCTATTCCAGAACTTCACTCCTCTGATGGTTAGAAACCTTCGTCTAATTTCAAGGTTAAACTTTCTGATGGCCAGTTTATATCCATTTGTTCTTGTGTCCACATTGGTACTGAGCTTAAATAATTCCTCTCCCTCCCTGGTATTTATCCCTCTGATATATTTATAGAGAGCAATCATATCTCCCCTCAGCCTTCTTTTGGTTAGGCTAAACAAGCCAAGCTCTTTGAGTCTCCTTTCATAAGACAGGTTTTCCATTCCTTGGATCATCTAGTAGCCCTTCTCTGTACCTGTTCCAGTTTGAATTCATCCTTCTTAAACATGGGAGACCAGAACTGCACACAATATTCCAGATGATGTCTCACCAGTGCCTTGTATAACAGTACTAACACCTCCTTATCTCTATTGGAAATACCTCGCCTGATACATCCCAAGACCACATTAGCTTTTTTCACAGCCGACTCATAGTCATCCTGTGATCAATCAATATTCTGAGGTCTTTCTCCTCTTCTGTTACTTCCAAGTGATACGTCCCCCATTTATAACAAAAATTCTTGTTATTAATCGCTATAGGGAATAACATAAGAATTGGGAAGTACAGTGTAGAAGAAGTTGCAACAATTTAGACAAGAGTTAAACAAGGGCAAAAGAAAGGTTTTAGCCATTGTGAAGGAAAGGAAAAGAGAGTTTAGAGTTTTTGTAGGGGAAAAGTTGACAGGATTCAATCACGAATTTGGATATGGCATGGAGAAGGTGGGTGAGCAAAGGAGAGTAACACCCATTTTGGGAGCTTGAGTGATGGAGGAATTTTACAGTTGTGGAGATGGAAAGGAAAGGAGAGGGGAAAGCTTGAGAGAGAATAGAAAGAGCTCTTTTGTTTTTGCCATGATAAGTCACAGTTTAAGCCCGAAGTTTCAAGGAAGAGATGTCAGAGAGGGAAGCAGAGATGTGTGACTAAAAATCAGGGACAAGATTATGAGTAGTGAGACTGATTTGTAAGCTATCAGGATAAAAATGATAATTAAAGCTTTATATGAGAGCAAATGAGGTCAACCTTGGGCAGAGTAAAGGGAAAAGATGAAATGGCTAAGGAATGATCACTGAAGATTTTTCATATGGAGAATGGAAGAAAGGTGGAGACAGCCAAAAGAAGAGATACTAAAAGAAATAACAGGTTTCAGAGTAGCAGCCGTGTTAGTCTGTATTCGCAAAAAGAAAAGGAGTACTTGTGGCACCTTAGAGACTAACAAATTTATTAGAGCATAAGCTTTCCGATGCATCCGATGAAGTGAGCTGTAGCTCATGAAAGCTTATGCTCTAATAAATTTGTTAGTCTTTAAGGTGCCACAAGTACTCCTTTTCTTTTTGTAAAAGAAATAAGAGGAGGAGAATCAGGAGCATATACAGTCACAGAAACACAAGGAGAACAGAAGGTCCAAGATGACTAAAGAAATCTGGGAGGATAGAGTGGATGGCATAAAAAGACAGTGAGAATGGAGCAGAGGTCTTTAGCTTTGACCAAGAAGAGTCCATTCGTGACCCTTGCAGAAGTGGTTACAGTGTTTAAGAGGATACAGAAAACAGACTGTAGGGGAATCCAGGAACGCAAGTCAAGGTGGAGGGAGCAGGCTACATACTTCAGAAGTTGGGAGGCAAATGGAAGGAGAGAGATGGATTGGTAATTGGCAAAGCAGGTGGGATCAAATGACGGAGAAGGTGATTGTGTAAGAGCTAAATTTTATAATTGTACTATAAGAATTGACGTAAACTTTTTCTGCCAGTCACCCTTTTTGAATAACAGAAAGGAATGGAAAAGGAGTACTTGTGGCACCTTAGAGACTAACAAATTTATTTGAGCATAAGCTTTCATGAGCTGTAGCTGTAGCTGTAGGGATGTAGCTGTAGCTGTAGCTCACGAAAGCTTATGCTCAAATAAATTTGTTAGTCTCTAAGGTGCCACAAGTACTCCTTTTCTTTTTGCGAATACAGACTAGCACGGCTGCTACTCAGAAAGGAATGGCCGTCTGAGACTGGGATCCTGTTTCTCATATGTGTTACAATTAGGACCTGCTGTGTCTATGCTAATTAGATTAAAGGAATGTTGAAGGCCTGAGCCACAATGTAAACTGTTTTTGACCACACGATTTAGTGAAGTTTAATTTCTGTCTTCCTGTGAGAGACTGTGTGAATGAGGAATGCATGCATCATGAAATTATAAGGTGTGAAGGCCATTGTTCACCAGATGGTCAAGAAAGGAGGGGCAAAGACACCTAAGGAGACTTATCAACGCCAGAGAACCATCAACGCACATCCATGACTGAGGGAAGGCAAATTGATGATCCTGAGGTAAAGTCTGGCACACCTAAAGACAAGTGATTAAGTACAGGATGACCCTCTCGGAGGTGTTTTGGAATGTGTACATCAAAAGGTACACCAATTAAGGATAACCTGTCACAAACTGACACACCAAAATCCATAGACTTCAACAGAGAAAAAGAACTATAAGAACAGGCTGCTTTGCCATGGGATTTTGGGTTTGTCTTGCCACTAATCCAGGAGCATTGGATTGTGACCGACAAAGCCCGGCTCCCCACTGCGACCAATCTGGCTGGCCACTAGATTGATCCAGACTCTGGACTGGGTAATTATAAACATCGACTGGCGGGACTGTGTGTATGTGTGTGTGACTGAAAAGCATATGTTAACTGTTGTATTTTCAATAAATGTGGCATATTTGCCTTTTCTCTTATAAAAAATCCTGTATGCTTTGTATAGCATAACATTTTTGGTGGAGAATTGCGAAAGGGGGAAGAATATGCGCTGTAATTATTGACAATACTGCTAAAAAGGTATACCATATACTTAAAGGTGATCGATTATTCAGGTGTGCACACTCCCGGTCATAGAGATACCAGGCAATAAAGAGGGAACCAGTTGTGGTTAATATTGTATTCACTGTTGGTATCTTACGAATTGAGAATTTTTATGAATAAAAGGTATTCACACCCTCTGTCGTAGCAGGGCTGAGGAAAAGGGGAGAGGTTTAGCATCCCTCTCTCCACCCCGGACTGCTGGAGGGAAAATAACTGGAGGTGGGTATACCTCCGGTCATAGCAAGGCTGGGCAATAGGAGGAGGACTTAGAGATCCTTGCTCCAAACTGAAAAATCTTACCTGCATACACCTCACTGAGCTTAAGAGGAGAACTTAGTGTTTCTCACTCTGATCCTAGGAAGGATTTTTATATTTGGTGTATGAACCCTTAGTGGTAGAAGGCTGAGCAATACAGAGGGGGACTTAGCGTTTCTCCCTCTGGGCCAGAGTGGGTTAAAATCATAAGTCCCGGCACTAGCATGGGCAACAGGGTGAAGGAAGGAATTTGTAAGCCCCAGCACTGGCACGGGCAAACATAAGATCTTAATTAAAGTTATTAGAAAGAAGAAGCAAACATCTTAAAAACACAATGTTCAGGCGAAAAGAGTCCCCTAAGGACAATACTCAGGCAGAACTAAAAAAGCTGCCATGTGTGCAAGAAGTCACTCCTTTTAAACAAATCCTGCAGAAATTTGGCCACAGCCCATGGACAGAACAAGCAATAGCTGACATCCACACCATAGCCGATTTAGAGTACAAATTGGTAAAATATTTGTTGATTTATAAACCTTCAAACCCAGTAAAAAGGGATTCAGCTGCAGTCTGGCTATTGTGGGAGGCCTGCAATGAGGCATTCCTCTGGCTGGCAAATTGCGTGAAAAGCTCAGCACCAGTGAGCAACAGGCAGAGAACCTGAAAATAATGGCTACAGGGGTCGATGACCAATTAGACATTCTTAAAGATACTGTAAGGGAACTGAAAACAAAAGAAAAGGGATTATTAGAACAGGTGGAAGAAAAGGACACAGTTGTAAGAGAAAACCAGGTCCTACAGGGCATGGTAAAGAAACTAACGTTAGAGCAGGGCAGAGCTCCTGCAAGCCATAATTGCTGTGAATCAATTATCAAGCACCTTAAACAGAAGCTAGGCTTCACAACCCGTCAGGTTGCAGCAGTTACAGCAGGAGAATGGGCTCAAACACAGTCCAGGGAAAGCCTGGACTGGGAGGAAGGAATATGGGACCCCAGGGAAACCTGGGAGGGAGATATTTGGGGTAATCTGCATGAATGTTTACACAGCGAGTGCACCCCCACTCCCATTGCCCCGGTAGCAGCTATCGAGCGACGCACAGTAACCACCCCCGTAGATGGTGAGGGGAGTACAACCGTTACCACAGTCCCAGTGTCAGCTACAGATTTAAAAGCAATGGCTGATTATTTGGGGACCCTGAACTGGGAAACCTTTTCTAGATGGTGCACCAACGCAGTCTTCCTGGCAGGAAGGGAAGGGCTAACTACCCCAGAAGTCTACCGACTCATGGGGGTATGTGTGGCCCTGGAGATTAGAGCCACCCTGGATAGGATAAGAGTCACCAATAATGACGGCCTCCTGGCTCTGATGGCAACATTTGGGGAACAAATAGGCAGGCATAACTTTATAGCACAAGTTGTAGCCTCCACCCAGGAGCCTAATGTGGACCCTGAGAATTATTTAACTCGATGGGCCATGATGCAAATAATGGCTGACCTGGTAGTAATCAACAGTGCCACCCCAATAGATGAGTTAGCATTCAGTGTCCAATCCTTAAGGGATTGCCTGCCTCTTTGGCCCTATATTACTCTGGTAAACTTGCAGTGTGGCAGGATAAATCACCCTGCTAGCCTAAGGGGATTAACCTAAGGGGTCAGCAAATAACCACTCACTCTGGACCACGACCCGCTATAAAGAAAGAAAGGGTCTCTTATGTGGCAGCAGTAGAACCAGCAGTTACATATACAAATGAGAGCAGTACAAAAGGATTGTTGTGAACCGGGGGGAATATGCAAGGGGTCGTTCCTGAGGGCAAGGGAATAGGGGTTGGCAGAGGGATGGCGTATACCCAGACCTCTGGCAATATCAGGCCGATGCCTCTAAACAGAATGGGGGTGGGTGGAGCGAGGGAAAGAGAGAGAGCTAACTGATAATGAGATCCGCCAACTGACCTGGCGAATTTTGATGCAGTTCGGAGTCAGCACAACACAGTGGGATGGGGCATCCACATCTGTCTTGATTAGAGAAGCTACAAAGTTACAAAATACCCATAAGGGAGTAGCCCATGAACCTCCCAGTGCATCCACATCAACACCACCACTCCAGCTTCTCCCCATGCATACCCCGTCCCGCAGATGAATAGAGGGGCCCGCTGAACAACGAACCTCCACTATCTGTAGGGGCACAAGAGTGGAGGCACAAGGGTGGAGGTTCATAGGAAAGGTCCACTGGGACTCTGGAGGAAGACCATGTGTGTATGTTCAGCAGGGTAAGCATACCCCTACATTGGCTTTAATAGACACAGGGCCTGCTATGTCCTTAATCAAAAACACTCCAAAAGGCAGGAAGGCAGGTTAAACAGGTAACCTTAAACTCCTTCCAAGGCAATCCCAGCCTTGGTTGGGAATATGCCCAGGTTCTCTTTTCAGTACAAATTATCAAGAAATAAAGAAGGATTTCAGTATTTGTTAGTAATACTTGATTCTTTTTCAGGATGGGTGGAGGCATTTCCCACTAAAACTAACAGCACCAAGGTGCTAGCTAAGAAGTTTTTTTAATGAAGTGGTGTGTAGATATACCCCGAAATAATAGATTTTGATAATGGGGGGGGGCTTTGTGGGAGAAATTTTTACATCAATGTTATAAGCTTTAGGAATTAAACAAAAGTTTCATATATCATACCAACCCCAATCTTCGGGTCAGGCAGAACATATGAACCGCAGCATTAAGGAAGCACTGCGGAAGGTAGTAAATCACACTGGAAAAGACTGGCCAGACAAGCTGCCTCTGATCTTAGCAGCTATCCACAGCAGCAACAGATTAAAAACCAAATCCAGCCATTCCAAATTATGTTTGTACACTCCATGCATCTTATGATTGACCCCAGCCACCTAACACAAGATGCTGGGTGGACCCCTAATATAACACAGGATGAACATTTGCAATGGTTTTAGCTGCTGCAAGAAGACAAGAACATTCTCCAATATAGGGTTAATCAAGCTATTGAACAAATGAATAAAAATATTAATGCACAAAAGCATACTGACACAGCCCTATGGGAAACAGGGGATCAAGTTATGAACCTTAAATTGGAAAAAAGGGGCCACTCTCTGGAATCAAAATGGACAGGATGCCATTCCATAGTGGACCGCCTTAGCCCACTGGTATTGAGAAGGATGGAAAATTGAAATGGGTACATGTCTCTCAAATTAAACCTTTTGCATGATTAATGATGTTTTGATCTTTTTACAGAAAAGTACTGCAGGGATTCGGCACATAAGTCATTGCTCGAACACTACTACCTCCAAATCCATGAAACCTCAGTATAAATTTGTTAGTCTCTAAGGTGCCACAAGTACTCCTTTTTTTTTTGCGAATACAGACTAATACGGCTGCTACTCTGAAACCTGTCAATATGAGGTTTGGCAGTCCCTGTTCTTGGGGGGCCTGTATGCCCCAGATATTTAAAAATATCTTGGGGAAGCCTACCGCCATCTCTCCCCTAAACAACCGCCCTCACCCAGAAACCAGGAATCCTCTTAGAATGGTATGATACAAATACAAATCGAATCCTAAGGCCATTGGGGAACACCAATATCTATGCCTGGAAGGGGAAGTGGGACTCAAGATTAACCTGACAAATATCACAGAAAAACCAAACCATTGGGAAATAGGGGTTAAAATAGAGGGTCCTATGGGAACACCACCTGGAGTGCCAACTACCCACGATTACCATATCAGTGGGATGAGCCTGTTAAAACTGGAACAATATTAACTGTCATAGTGGGATATTGTCCAATACCCAGTGGAGACTCAAATCTTTGGTTCCCAGACACTAAGACCTGGGCCAAGGATGTCGCTTTTAAAAGGATCACCCTGATCAAGATGAAGAAACCCAAGTTATTTATTTCAGAGTAGCAGCCGTGTTAGTCTGTATTCGCAAAAACAAAAGGAGTACTTGTGGCACCTTAGAGACTAACACATTTATTAGAGCATAAGTTTTCGTGAGCTACAGCTCACTTCATCGGATGCATTTGGTGGAAAAAACAGAGGAGAGATTTATATACACACACACACACACAGAGAACATGAAACAATGGGTTTATCATACACACTGTAAGGAGAGTGATCACTTAAGATAAGCCATCACTAGCAGCAGGGGGGGGAAAGGAGGAAAACCTTTCATGGTGACAAGCAAGGTAGGCTAATTCCAGCAGTTAAAAAGAATATCAGAGGAACAGTGGGGGGGTGGGGTGGGGGGGAGAAATACCATGGGGAAATAGTTTTACTTTGTGTAATGACTCATCCATTCCCAGTCTCTATTCAAGCCTAAGTTAATTGTATCCAGTTTGCAAATTAATTCCAATTCAGCAGTCTCTCGTTGGAGTCTGTTTTTGAAGCTTTTTTGTTGAAGGATAGCCACTCTTAGGTCTGTGATCGAGTGACCAGAGAGATTGAAGTGTTCTCCAACTGGTTTTTGAATGTTATAATTCTTGACGTCTGATTTGTGTCCATTCATTCTTTTACGTAGAGACTGTCCAGTTTGGTCAATGTACATGGCAGAGGGGCATTGCTGGCACATGATGGCATATATCACATTGGTAGATGCGCAGGTGAATGAGCCTCTGATAGTATGGCTGATGTGATTAGGCCCTATGATGGTATCCCCTGAATAGATATGTGGACAGAGTTGGCAACGGGCTTTGTTGCAAGGATAGGTTCCTGGGTTAGTGGTTCTGTTGTGTGGTGTGTGGTTGCTGGTGAGTATTTGCTTCAGATTGGGGGGCTGTCTGTAAGCAAGGACTGGCCTGTCTCCCAAGATCTGTGAGAGTGATGGGTCGTCCTTCAGGATAGGTTGTAGATCCTTGATGATGCGTTGGAGAGGTTTTAGTTGGGGGCTGAAGGTGATGGCTAGTGGCGTTCTGTTATTTTCTTTGTTGGGCCTGTCTTGTAGTAGGTGACTTCTGGGTACTCTTCTGGCTCTGTCAATCTGTTTTTCACTTCAGCAGGTGGGTATTGTAGTTGTAGGAATGCATGATAGAGATCTTGTAGGTGTTTGTCTCTGTCTGAGGAGTTGGAGCAAATGCGGTTATATCGTAGCGCTTGGCTGTAGACAATGGATCGAGTGGTATGATCTGGATGAAAGCTAGAGGCATGTAGGTAGGAATAGCGGTCAGTAGGTTTCCGATATAGGGCGGTGTTTATGTGACCATCACTTATTAGCACCGTAGTGTCCAGGAAGTGGATCTCTTGTGTGGACTGGTCCAGGCTGAGGTTGATGGTGGGATGGAAATTGTTGAAATCATGGAATTAATTTGCAAACTGGATACAATTAACTTAGGCTTGAATAGAGACTGGGAATGGATGAGTCATTACACAAAGTAAAACTATTTCCCCATGGTATTTCTCCCCCCCACCCCACCCCCCACTGTTCCTCTGATATTCTTGTTAACTGCTGGAAATAGCCTATCTTGCTTGTCACCATGAAAGGTTTTTCTCCTTTCCCCCCCCTGCTGCTAGTGATGGCTTATCTTAAGTGATCACTCTCCTTACAGTGTGTATGATAAACTCATTGTTTCATGTTCTCTGTGTGTGTGTGTGTATATAAATCTCTCCTCTGTTTTTTCCACCAAATGCATCCGATGAAGTGAGCTGTAGCTCACGAAAGCTTATGCTCTAATAAATTTGTTAGTCTCTAAGGTGCCACAAGTACTCCTTTTCTTTTTGCAAGTTATTTATAACTCACAGTGACCCCCATAAGGGTCCTTCTGAATCCTTTGTTAGTAGAGATTAGATTTGATATGGATTGGACTCAACTGAATGTGTCACAAGTAGAACAAAGATGCTTGCCCTATGCCCTTCCTATTTTAAAAACATGGATAAAGACACACTGAAGCTCCTATGGTTGAACCAAGTGGGATGTAGCAGACACCATATTAGGAGGGGTTGGTTTTGGAGCGGGTATTATGAAAACAGTAGATTTAGAAGTAATTAGGAATAAATTAAGTGCCTTATCACAATTGCAGGAGAATCTTGTACATGAACAGGCAGATGCAAACATAGTCTTGGTGCAAATAGGCCTAGGCAATCTGTAAGCAACATGGAATCTGTGGAAATGGCTAAATACCACCACCGGGCTATTATAAAAAGAACAGATGGAATTGGGAAATAAAACTGCCCCAGCCATGGGATGTTCTGAAATGCAAATTCTTAGCTTAGCATCACTTGAACATGAAATGTTTTGGGTAATATTAGGCAATGTTAAAGTACTGGAGCACCTTTTAAAACAACGAAAAAGATCTTTGTTTGGAACTTATAAGCATGAATGGATACAGTATGTCTCCAACAGGGTTATGCCTGAATTGCTATTAGGAGAAATTATAGTTAAAATTGCCCATCAACAATCTGTGGAGGCAGAGCTATTGAAAGTCAGTCCACTACCAAAATTGGCCATAGGATCTTTCTGGTTACCTCGTATTATGGGTCAATGGGCTGGAAAAGAGAAAAGATCATTGGACATATGACGGTGCACAGAGTGGGACCCTTGCAAATGGGTATGCCTATCCCTGCCTTCCACCACAGAACCATGGAATAGGGATACATTGCTGGGCTCATGTGTCTAGGATGAACTAGAAAATATAACCCGTGTGGTATATAATGGACAATGTGTATGTGTTGTGTCCTGGGTAACAATATTTTGGGAAGATTATAGCATTAGCCAGCCACCAATGGATGAGTGTAAATGCAGTGCAAACATTTTATACACTAAGAACCACACTTATTACCTTCCTAAGCTGGAGGAAGCCCGAGGTATTATGATTGCCCCCTTCGTACATATTTCCATATCTCTTGGTTTGGATTGGCAAGAGTTAGCTAATCATCTGCTTTTAGGAGCCAAAGTAACGCAGTTTTTGCAAAAAAACCCCAAAAAGATGTAGGAAAGTGAGTTCTCCAAATAACACATACAAATGGAGTATTTAATTTTATTTCCATTGACCATACTTGGCAATTTACCTCACTTCTTTGGCCAGAATCATTAAAAAGATACCAGGTAGATGGTTGGGGGTTTTTAATAACTAAATGGCATTTCCATTTGTTCAAATATTAAAGCAGGTAAGAAAGAAATAGTGCTAGAGATAATTACTAAATTTCAATATTTATAGAAACCTGGCACTTGTGTAGATAATAAGACAATTTTCAAAGTACTTTGATGATGATGAAGTGCTAGTTTTCTGTAAATATTGAAATGAAGCAATTATCACTTAAACTATTCATTAATTATCTGCTTTCAAATCACAATGAATACAGTGGAAATGCCATTTATTCATTATAATTTGAAAAGTTAAAATAAGCACACTGTTAACCTTTTACACATCTTGTTGCAAATGGTTTGAAAAGCATACTGCAGAACACAGAGTGATAGATTCTGTGGACATATAAGCTTGGATGAACCTGTCAATTTGTTCTCAAAGCTTAGAGACAAGCCCTGTTATAAAATAGCTATCCAATATCTATTTCGACCCTGATCCTTCAACACTTACACAGGTGAATAGCTCCATTTGCTTCAACAGGGCTACTTGTGTACAGAAAGTTATGTATGTGTGCAAATGTTTGTAATATTCCCTTATAGAAAACAAAGGATTTATTGAACAATCCAAGTAACAATTCAAGCACACACAAGCAGGACTTAAACTTCCTCCAAACCAACACAGCATCAAAAAAAGACAACTTAATGCTAAGATAAAGATACAGCACCACCTGTTGGTGAAGGTGCTATCTGCTCTGATTATTACAATTTGCAGGATCAGGGCCTTAGATTGTAAGGGGCAGGCCCACTTTAACCCATGTACACTCTGCACTTTCGCAGGGCCCCCCAATCTTAAGGGGACTGTCCAACCAGGTTTGGGCCTAGGGTGTTATCTGGCCATTTTTTCTCCTACATTGCTGATTGCAATGTGCGAGGTTGTTCCCTCCCCCACCCCGTCCATTTGTAACTTACAAATAACTTGTAAGTTAAAGTGAGAAAACAGCAAGCAAATTGCAACCACTGTGAGGTTCAGGTCACATCGGGGGGTGCTACTGGTGCAGCACCCAGGTATAGTCCTTGCAGTGGGCCCTCAATGTGCCAATGCAGCGGCTAAGGCTCCTGGTCCTCTCAGCACAAAAAAGCAGGACTTCCTGCAAGTCATCTTCAGGGAAGGACAAGAAAAGACTCTCTGGACTGAAACTCCTTGATTGAGGGAGTGGGTGTAAGGGCTTATGAGCCGGTGGGGGACAGGCTGGTGGTGAATATGCCTGGGATGGGGAAAAAAGAAGAGAGTCAAGCTGAGCGGGGAGAGATGTCTGGACGGGGAAGAGGAGGGCCAGGATGACAAGGGAAGAGGAGGGTCATGCTGGTGGGAAGGGGCAGTGGATATTTTTTCTGCCTCTAAGAGGTGACAAACATATTTGGGTCTTGAACAGCTTTGGCCCAGGTGCCCCCTTGTCGTGACTCATGAGGGGGGAGGAGGAATGAAATTTCACTGAGTGGCACCGCAGCTTGGCACAAGGGGGTCAGAGCAGTGCTCAGGTTTTGCACTGTGGGCAGCTGCACAGGTAGGTTTTGCTCCCTAGGCAGCTGGAACTCACCAGATAGTCCCAGTGACCAGAGCCACATAAGTGTAAGGGGGGCTTCTGGGAGGGGTCTGGTTTCTTAAGGAAGATGGGGAGACAGCAATTTTCACAGTTCGTAGGGCCAAGAAATTCTTTAAATCAGCCCTGGTATGGGCCAACGATCAAATATTCTTATGCTTATTGAGCACAGTTAGTACTTAATAAATACAGCCTGGCTTACAGAGGTGCTGAGCAATCATTGAAGAACTGTACTTATTTATTTTCAGCACTTATGGAAAGGAATCCAATAATAAATTGAATATAAAGGAGCATCTGGGTACTGACACGCAAATTAGCACACCAAACTGTATATTGGAACTGCTGTCAAGCCTTTCAACATTTCAGCTGCATCAGAGCACAGCCTTCTGTAGGGCATTTTTATTAATTTTAAATGTTTCTAAGGCCAGACCATGTTTGCTCAGCCTGCATCCAGCTTTCTACACATGCAACTAGCAAACTGATGCTACCTGATCATCCAAGCTTAGCGTGGAGTCAGACAAAATGTTGCGAAGCGTTGCCCCATTTTGGTGAATGGAAGCTGTGCACCTTCAGTGAAAGATGAGACAACATCTTGACCAGCTCTTTGAAGCACTTTCTCCTTTCAAACAACTCCCCTCATCTTAGTGCTCCTGAGCATATCAGGAAATATCTGAGCAAATAAACTGCCACCTGCTAAACAGGCTGGCTTTATTACTAAGCAGGACTGGGAGATTCTACTCTGGATACAATGGTATTTTGACAAAAGAAGAAGGATCTTGACCCTTTCCCCAAAATAATTTATTGTTTTTTATGCTCACAAAATACTAGACAGCAGAAGATGGCTGTATATTTAGCTTACATACTGAATGGTGAATTCCTATAAATTTAAATTATTAATAGAAGCTTCCAGATTAATAGTAAAGTTTTTTTTAACATGAAAGTATCAATACACTAAATAAATTGTTTTGGAAATGAAAGAAGACTCAAAATAATACAGCCTTAAAAGCCACTAAAAGATCCCATTGCAGAACTCCTAAAGACAAATTAATCAGGGCAAGTTCATGTCAATAAGACTGGCAACTAATCCTGCAACAGGTAACTTTATCATTGTGAGTACTCCCATTGGTTTCTATAGAATACTACATGTGAATAAAGGCTTCTATTGGATTGTGTCTGGAACAGCTGTCATTGTATAAGGATGAGAGGTCTGACTGCAGAGAGCAAAAGTCAGCCTCCATCTTGAAAGGTGTAGTCCTGGACTAGAGACAGAGACAGAGGTCACTGCAGGCTGCAGCATCTTAACTATGCAGTTTAATGTACTCTGTTTATAACACCTTTATAATATCACTGTTTGTTTGTTGTACAATTTGTCCCGTAACACACACAGAAAGTATACAACACATCCGTTACATCCTAAATTAATATCACTTTATGAACCTTAACCTTGAAATTTCCTGACTTTCTGTAATTTTTAGTATGAATTCTTATTTTAACCCACAAACAAACAGGTTTCTGAATTTAATTATAATGTTAATTAACAACATTTGGTTATGTATCCTAAATAATGTTGCACATTAAACAAGCTGGGCAAAACGGTGGCTTAGCCACCTGTGCTTGTTTATTATTCTTTCAGAGTTAGTATAACAAAGCCCAGCTTCATAATTACTGTGCAATTAGACAGAACTTTGCCTAACTGGTACTCTAATGCAGTAAATACAAGGCTCAGAGTCAGCAGAATAATGTTGTACTGAGATCTGGGAGTTCACATAGTACTGTGAGGAGAGGGGATACTGCTGCAAACAATATCCCAAGGTGACATATGTGAAGCTAAGCTATTAAAATTTACATCGTTGCCATTTTCCAGATGTATACCTGATCTTTTGGGTTTGTACATGTACATGAGCCACATGCAAAGATACAAATTTTCCAAGTGTGTAGCAGAGACTAGAGCAATAAGCACCATCACTCTTGGCCCAATCCTGGACACTACAAAAATCTTCTGTATCATTTTCATCCTGTGTACAACAGGAAGTCCTAATAACACACCACATATTGGAGCTAAGATGTGCTAGGGCCCAGTTTTCCCCATCTTGTGGGGAGGAGGATATAGTATTCTATGGCTTCATTATGCATTCATTATGCAAATTTGAGCCATCTGATTCACTGCACAGTGTTACTGATAGCGCTCTTCAGAAGAGGTGTGAAAATATTTGGTAAATGAATGAACTGACTTTGGAAAGGTACTTTCTTTAAAACAACAGATTGCCCTTTGAAAGCTCAAGAAAGCATACAATAAGTGGACAAGCACATCTTAATGTTAATTCTAATTTAAAGCTACAGAATGTTATATGGGTTTGTATGGTTATGTTTCCAATGAAAAACTGAATTGCAGAAAGTGATCCAGTAAGGTTACTTCATACTGAACTTTAATATTTCTTGAGCATTTGTGCATTGCAAGGAATCAGAATTTGTTTTCTCTTATCAGTGACTTCAATAAACATCTGAAATTCAACAGCCTATGTCTCAGTTTGGTATTTTCATGCATGAAAGCTGGTGGAATTAGCAGGAGTGCATAATTCTTTACTGAGACTGCTACAGTTCAGGGCCATTACACTAGCTGGCCTAATCTCCATGCTTTTTTTAGTTCATGGTCATTGTGGTAGATTGAGGCCAAACTAAGTTTACTAGCTAAGCCATATGATGTGAACATTGCTGGCTCTGCATTGCTGCCACCATTTTTCATGCATTTTCAGGGTTTGTGGTAGCAGAATTGAATGCTGACTTCTGAAGTTGGTTAGTGATCTTACAAAGCTATTTCACAGATTCATGGATGCAGAGAGTTATGGCTGTTGAGTAAAGCAGATGTTAAGGAAGCTAGAGTAGGATAGCCATTTGAGTAAATTAAGTGAGTCAGGACAATGTTCACATGTGGGACTTCTCCGTAACACTCTCAAGCAAGGTACTACAGGCACTCTCTGCCTCAATACACCAGTTGTGCCCATAAGCTTGGAATCAATTTATATGAAGCAAAGTAACAATAACAAAGCACATATTCTAAGGGGACCATTGAAGGTAGAGTGGTCTGTTAACACCTCTTCAGTCATAGGACAAAAAACAGGGGATTAGTGGGTTACAGATTTGTTGTAATAAACGATAAATCCAGAGTCTCTAGTCAGTCCATAATTTTTAGTTTCTATCAGAATTATAAATTTAAACACCCAGGCTCATCCCTTAGAATATGTGCCAACTTCTTATGCTAAACAATCTGTTCCATCTTGCATTTAGCTGTGACACTATTTAGCTATGTCTACACTACAGAGGTAAGTCAACCTAAGTTCCAGCTACATGAATAACTTAGCTGGAGTTGATGTAGATTAGATCGACTTACTGTGGTGTCTACACCATGCTGGGTCAATGGAAGACACTCTCCGGTTGACTTACCTTACTCCTCTCATTCCCAGTGGAACACTCTGCCATCTATTTAGCAGGTCTTCACTAGACTTGCTAAACTGATCCCGGGTGCATTGATTGCAGCAGCGTCGATCCCAGGGTAGCGTAAATGTAGCATCAGAATAGCTTTCCCAGACCTGAAGAGCCTTTTGTGACTGAAAAACTTGTCTCTCTCACCAACAGAAGTTGGTCCAATAAAAGATATTAATTCACCCACCTTGTCTCTAATATCCTGGGACAGACGTGGCTACAACTACACTGCATACAAACTCAAACTCTGGCAGTCTGCACCTTTTAAATAAACAACCACCACAAAATTCCAAGGCAAACATCTATCAGCAATGCCTGAAGGCAAGCCCTTACCCTGGCCTTGGGGTGCAGGGTTATCACTGAGGAGCTCCGCTTTTTTCCCAGTCTCACCCTACACTGCCATGAAAAGAAGCAGGCAAGCTTAACTGGAATGCTGGCTCTTGATTGGTCCATATTTCCTCCAGGCTCTTCTAGACATTAGGAAGACTGTTTAGTTGGTAATCTGGTCTGAGTGGATTTATCTTGAGCAGGGGGTCTCAGTGTGTCAATACCTCCATCAGGGGCAGAGAAGGCCTGAGAGACCCTGTCATAAAAATAAAGGGAAGGCTAACCACCTTTAAATCCCTCCTGGCCAGAGGAAAAAACCCTTTCACCTGTAAAGGGTTAAGAAGCTAAAGATAACCTCGCTGGCACCTGACCACAATGACCAATGAGGAGACAAGATACTTTCAAAGCTGGGGGGGTGGAGGGACAAAAGGTCTCTGTGTGTGTGTGTTGCTTTTGCCGGTATCAGAGCAGGAACGCAGGTCAGAACTCCTGTAAAGGGTTAATAAGCAATCTAGTTAGATATGCATTAGATTCTGTTTTCTTTAAATGGCTGATAAAATAAGCTGTGCTGAATGGAATGTATATTCCTGTTTTTGTGTCTTTTTGTAACTTAAGGTTTTGCCTAGAGGGATTCTCTATGTTTTGAATCTGATTACCCTGTAAGGTATTTACCATCCTGATTTTACAGAGGTGATTCTTTTACTTTTTCTTCTATTAAAATTCCTCTTTTAAGAACCTGATTGCTTTTTCATTGTTCTTAAGATCCAAGGGTTTGGGTCTGTGTTCACCTATGCAAATTGGTGAGGATTTTTATCAAGCCTTCCCCAGAAAAGGGGGTGTAGGGCTTGGGGGGATTTTGGGGGAAAGACGTTTCCAAGTGGGCTCTTTCCCGGTTATATTTTATTAGATGCTTGATAGTGGCAGCAATAAAGTCCAGAGACAAAAGGAAAAATAATTAGTTTGTACCTTGGGGAAGTTTTAACCTAAGCTGGTAAAAAATAAACTTAGGGGGTTTTTCATGCAGATCCCCACATCTGTACCCTAGAGTTCAGAGTGGGGAAGGAACCTTGACAGACCCCATCAACCATTTTGTATGTAATTTAAGGAGACAGAAGACTCAATCTTGTAATATTTCAAAATGCTAAATGATACAGTGAATACTTTTTGTGGACTGACATAGCTTATTCAGCTGGGTGATATTTTCTGCCATAGTTAGGTTGGTATCTAACTACCTGGAATCTAATTTAGAATAAACTGGATCATACTTTCTCTTTTTACATGAATGTTTACATTACTTCCCTATTTTTCAGGGAAGCAGTTTCTTCAGCTTCCTTTCTAAAGATTTCTTGGCCATGTTTGATCCGCTATTTGATATGCATTCACAACAACGAGCTGTTCAGACAAAGTTTCAACTCTTTTTAGCAATGTACAATGATTTAGTTGGGGTTGGTCCTGATTTGAGCAGGGGGTTGGACTAGGTGACCTCCTGAGGTCTTTTCCAACCCTAATATTCTATGATTTATTGTATCCCGACCTCACCAAATCATGGACAGATCAGCTTATACTTATACTTTATGGGGGAGGAGACTTGGCCAATTACTCTGTGAACTTTCCTTTCCTCAGCCTTCCCACAGCACTCACACCGAGCATACATCTACTCAGCCTGAGGCAGTAAGTCCCAGAGTGTGGGTCTATGGGCTAGCCCTGTGGTGCTAAAAACAGCTGTATATGGTGCAGCTTGGACTGGAAGTTGGACTCTCAAGACCACCCTTCCCACCTCCAAGCTAGGCTTCAGAGCCTCAGCTCCAGCCCAAGCCTGACTGTCTACACAGCTATTTTTAGTGCTGTAGCATGAGCCTGATTCTGTAGACCCGCACTCTGAGATTCACTGCAGGCTTCCACTCGCTGTGTAGATGTATCCTGAGAGAGCTCCTCTAGAGTATGTTCAGTCTCTCACAGTAGTTCTGATTTGTTTAGGATCTTTTTGCCTTGTTGTAAGGACAAGATTTGACCCGAAAGAAACAATGGTATCCATATGATGGAAAAGTCACTGGGTAAAGTTTCACATCACCCACAAACACATACTAAAAGGTAAATCACTTTTTTTCCTAGCAACCCTAGTTAAAGAGCATTGCGTAGTGTTTAAAATAGATGACTGAAAGCCAGAAGCTGGGTTCTGTTCCCAGCTATCCCAGATTTCCTGAGTTACTTATCTCTTTGTGCCACCATTTCTCCATTGGCAGAATGATGGATATAATAGTAATTACCTGCCTCACAGAATTGTTGTTGTGACGTTTGATTAATTGAAGTTTTCAAAATGCTTTAAGATGGAAAGCACTATCTTATTATTACTACAATTAGTATTACTTGTGGATGTCCTGAAGCTGATTTGGTTTTGAGTTCATTCCATGGTGGGTAAAACATCACATGGAATGATTTTCAGGATCGTGGCCTAAAATATCACCATTATTTCCTCAGAAACTATGCAATTAAGGCTTCCATACTCTGGAGTTCTAACTTATTCTCCAAACTGTTTGAAATCTCAGCAATAAAGACTTTAAGAAGACTCACATAGCATTGTGATCATTTATGCTTATAATGTTCCCTGAGCATGTGCATTGAGAACATATTTGTAAATATGTAAATAAATAAAAATGGGCCAAGAACAGCACAACTTATAAAGATAGATATGTCATAGAAAACATCTGCTTCCAGGGTTTTTTTTTTCATGCAGTATTCCTCTTCCTGATAGCATCATTAACTGTCAACACAGAATTTTCCTTGAGATGTGATATATTTATTGTCACTGTGCATCCCTCAAAAGACATCACTGCCACTGCCTCCTTACTAGGTTTTTATGAAAGAAGAAATAAATATATTATCCTGGAAAGAGACACGACCCAAACTGCACCCTGTAATCCTTCCAACACACACATGGTTTCCTTAATATTCTTTCAAACTATCTCTTCACATCTTGAGCACATCAGAGGATTATCTCATTATAGATAATCCTGTTTACTGAATATCCTCCTTGCATGACAATCTCTTCAACGGTGTCCCCCTCCCTTAAGGGATTTGTCAATTTAGATTTCTCTCTACCTCTTTTTGAGCTTGCAGCTCATGAGAATGATTCATCTGTAGCATCCTTCAACTTGTACCAAACATGTTTTTTCTCCTTGGAAATTAAAATGTCTTTCAAAAAGTTACCAGGTTGGAGTAGCAAATGCTTAAAAAGTATTCTGCCTACTATATTTCTTATGTGTCTTATATACATATTATATGTATTTTACACACACACACACAAGCCTCATTTTTTTTACAAGCTTCTTATACAGTGAAATTATGTTTATCCCTATTGAAGATAAAAACTACAGGGGGCTAAAGTGACATGGTAGCCATATTTCTTCATTGATAAAAATCAGATAAAATTTTCATCTTTATTTTTGTGCATTTTGAAATGCAGAGTTGCTGCACTGTTCCCTTATTGTCTCAATGGCAAAGTTTTGCAAAACTTTACAGTTATTGGAGATACAACTACTCATTTGTTTTGAAAGCCTCTCTGATAAAGAAATGGTTTAGAAGGATAAGTTACAGCAAAAATTGTAATTTTACTATTTGTGAAGTACCACTGCCTTGCCAGAACAGATTGAACTTCAAAGCCTGACTAAAAACACTATAGATCATTTATTTATCTGGAGGATACAAAAATAAAAGCCAGAGCTATGGTGGCAACAATAGTATTTTAAATAAATCATCCTGACAGCCAAATATATGTCAAGGCCTCAATCCGCTTTTCATCAAACTATTTCTCGTTTGCTAAATCTAGTAAATTGACAGCTAACGTGCAGGTTTATTGCTCCCCAAACTGTCATCCTGTATCTAGTACATGGAGAAAGAATGAATGTTTAGGCACCCCATCAACATATCTTTTTCTTTATTAAAAACTATACATTTAATAGCTTCCAAATTATATATTCCAGTCACACAGTTTTAATTGGTTTTTGACCTCCATACTATTATGGGTTTGATTAACAAGTCTCTAATCAAGATTGCAAATCATTCATCTGCACGTTCAATAATTTAGAGTTGTTTGGGAAATGTATTGTTGCTCATGGTCTTAATCTGCATTTATTGAATTCCATATTTGCAGTTCTGAGATGCAATGTGCCAAAAATAATTCCAAATTCAACAGCAAAAAGCCAGCATGTGTCCAAGCGTCTATTTAATTTTATACTGTGTTTTCCTTTCACAGCTAAGCAGATCTGCTCATAAAATTGGTGAGTACATTACTAATTAATATAATGCCACATTTGCTTTGCCCTCTCTGTGCATATTAAATATAGATCTAAACCCCCCAGGCCCAAATCCTCCTTTCTCATGTGGCTACTTGGTGCCACACTGCAGGTGGAAATTTGCCATAGAGCCACAGCATACAGCACCAGAAGGAACGTTTCTGTGTAAGAAGGCATAAAGGCTTCTTTGGCACCCTTCCTTGGCCAGTGTATAGGGGATTAATGAGAGGAACTGGTTTGAGGCCTGACACCTAGACACAGTTCTGATTCACAGCTGTATTTCAGGCCCCTTGAATAAGGGCCATGAATAATCCTAAATTAGAGTAGTCCTCAATCCTCTCTGATATATGCTGAGGGCTCAGCACTGCATACACTGGCCCTAGTGAGCTTTGTGCAATGTTTCCACCTATAATCCTGTGCTACACAGCCCTAGCAGAGTACCTTGCCCCTACACCAAAACAAAATCAGAATCATTGTCTCAATACACAGAAAATCCATTGTAAGTATTCAGTTTCTGAAAGATTTGCAGCTAAATTAACAAAAGCCAATCAGTATTTCTTACTTGTCAGTCTCACATGATCTATTTTCATCACTGAGAAGGTTTAGAAATTTTTTCTAGAAGGTGGATCTTTTATACTTCACTGTCAAATGATGTGTGTACGCTAACATAACATGACTAAAGTTCAGTATCTTTAAAACTGTGCTCAGCACAGTGTGTGACAGCTGGAAAAAAAGACTATTGTAGCCTCAATTGTTTCACATTCTTAATTTTGTCCAGATGTTTATATGTGTTTGTTTCCTATTGTGGATTTTGTAGAATCTGCTAATACTGCAAGGGATCTGGTTTCTAATGTCATTTCCTTATAGTCTAGCAGATAAGAGTTTGCCAAGTTTTTAACTAAACTGAAACCCACATCTGTGACACACCAGGGTTCTGATGCTATTCATAGCCTTACTAGAGACACAAAATTACTGAGATATGAAAAGCAATATCAGTTTTAAACTTTGCAGAAAAGCTCACAGACTGCCAATCACACAAATCAGGTGGAAATGATAAACAAAAGAGATACTGGGATATTGTTTTGAATTATCATAGTCAAACACAAAAATTGCATTACAATTATTAAGAGTGTTGGAGAAAACATGTGAAAGAAACCCAGCATGACAAGTGTTTGTGTATTTAGCTGATAGCAATTATATTGATTATCCTATATAATTTGATTAAAAAGATGAAGGGAGTATTATATGCTATAATTTCTAAAATTAAATACCTCAAAGGGTCAGTATAAAACTGCTTAAAGGGCACTAGGAGTTTTAAAAGGGCAGGAGCAAATGAAAATTGTGTTTTAATTATCTTAAATCATTTTCTAGGTCTCTATCTCAAGAAAAGATTGTAAATCTGCAAAAAATAGTAATGTTGGATTTTTGTCAATGTGAGTTACTAAGAAGGTAGTTGCAGCAGATTACCAGGGTGTTGAAATAATGTAGTGGTCAGCATTGCATAGACATCACCTTTATCTGTGCATTTCCTTACTTTTGTTATTTTCTGTAATGATTTTAAGCTGTGGTATTAGAGTGTGTGCGGGAAAGAATTGCTATTCTTGGCAAAAACAACACAAAGCTCCACTTCCACTAGATTCTCAAAAACCACAAAATGTGAAGGTATCACATGGCAAAGGCAGATTTTGTAGGTAAAGATCAGCATCTGTCTGTCAATACCATCAAAAAAGTGCATAAGGTACTGATCCTGCACCATTAAAACCTTTGGGAGCAGTTTCAAGGTCTAAATACTCAGAACCCTTAGGAATAACCTAACTAGATCTCACTATATCTCCCAACTTGGAGAATAAAAAATTGAAAAACTTCCTCTAAATAAGTTTGTCTTCACTTTTGCCCACAGACCCAGTTCTACCATTTCCTATTGTTTGAATCTTGGCTCCCTGGGAAGCTAATAGGTGGCCATGCTGTAGCCCCTTCCAGCCTATGGTGGTATTGTAGTCCCTTGCAGTAGACACAGAAGCCATAGTGAAATTTGTTTCAACAAATGTTTAAAGACTTGTTTAAACAAAAGTTTCCAAAAACTTCAAGCAACATTCATGGCTGCTGGGACGTGAAGTAAAAGGTGAGCGTATAAAGACCATTTTTGTGCCGAGGTTTAAATACTATTTTTCATTGGGGGCAGGGGACAAAATAGTCTTTCCCTTAAAAATGTGGTGGTGGTTTTTTTTGTAAAGAGCAGGATATAAAGGACCGTCAAGGATTTGTCTCTATATATGGGAGCCAGAAGCTGCAGGGAATGCAGCCATTTATATAAAAAGTGATACTGAAATGTTCTAGACTCCACAAAGGGGTAGTGGGAAACATTGATCCCAATGATGAATGCATTTGAATTCAGGTTGGAACAATCTTCACTGTTTAAGAGATTTACTGTTTTCTTTTTAAAGCCAATGAATGGTCTCTTACCTCAAAATTTTTTGGGAAGTGAAAAGTTTTCCACTCAGTCTATCCATGCTACTGTTTCAGTGATGGTGTAATTCCTATTGATTTAGCAAGTAATGCTGTCAAATTTCACACACATATAGAAATGATGAATAGAAAAATCTCCTTAGCTTTCAGGAAGATTAAATCAGAACTCTGCTTGGACTGTTCTTTAGTTCCAGCTATTTCACACTAATGGCCACATTTTATTAACTCCCAGCAGTCCTGATAGGATATCTTGTATCTGCTACTGGGATGAAATTGCCCATGGAGTATAATATGACTGTCTGTTATATTCAGAGAAATGTTTGCTGTTTATGATTAGTAGATATTTGTCATAAGCCATGAGTCTGCATGGGAAATGTATCAGTATTTAAATTTTGTTTTCCACACACTCTAACAGATCTTGTACTATAAAAAGAAAGAATCACCTCTAAGATGGTAAAGTGACAAAACTAGGATAATATCAAAAGTCTAGGATATCAAGGATCAGCAGCTGAATCTAATTAACGGAAATGGTGTAAAACTGATTTTTGGTATAAGAGAATTTGTCACAGACCTTTAAGTGGTACCATAAAATGTGAACATTTGAAAAATAAATGCATATAAGATTTGTTCTCTGAGCATAACTAGTGATTATCTATTTATTACAGAGCTATTACAGCAAATAGACCCAAATATGATTAAAACAATTATATTAAATCATGAGCCTTTTTGTTATTAAGGATTCAATAACTTGTCTGAAGAAATGTGTGTGTTCTCCTCAATTTAATGAGCTTTCCTCCATGCCCAATCTTCCAGTGCATCCAACCTTCCCTCACATTGAGACAGAGATGGAGCTAGGGTCAACCACACGAGCAATATTGGGATTCCAGCAGCACAGAGGATAGGGAGACGGTCAATGTCCTGCTTGATAAAAGTTGAAGGCTGCAGGAAATTTTAAATATTATAGCCCGAACAAACAAACAGCTGTTTCAAAGTTTAAACATTAAAAGGAAAAGCTACTCAATTTTGTGGTTTAGTGCATTAGATCACAGAGTGCATATGCAGTTGGACTATAAAAGAACTGGAGACACACAAAACTGTGACACGCATGGTTGTCTTCAGTGATAGATTCTATGACAAAAGGAGCTCTGAATGTCAGAGAGCTTTGTATTCACTGTGACTGTTTTATTCCATGGGCAGATTTGTTTATAGAGAATCTTTCAGTTTATTAAGAGAACTTTCAATGGCTTATGAACAGAAGATAGAGATAAAGCAACATGAAGACAGACATATATACATTTATTACAAAAAAAAAAGCTTTCTTTAAAGAGAATCCAATCCCCCTGAAATTTCACAGGAGCTCTCTCTACCTAGGTTATAATTTTTCTGCAAAGTATGGGGGAAATCAATCAGTAAAGGAATGACCACCACCCTGATCTGGAGTCCCCTTATATAGTGAAAGACAGCCATAAAGATGACACCTGATGACCCCAAAAAGGGTCCATGCCAGGTATGTGAGAGGTGTGTTAAGGGCATTGATGAGTTTTAGGGCCAACACAGGGTTGTCCAGGATGCTGCAATAACTTAGGCCCCAAGGTGTCTAAATTATGCCAGTGTCCTCTCTGGTCCCCAGAGCAGCCTAGAACCAGGAAGTGCAGAGGCAGCTTAAAGCCACCGTATTCCCTGTCCCAGTAGGTGTGCCCTTAAGAGGCTCAGCACAGAATCTCACCTGCTGTGTTTAAAAATATTCTCTTTCAACTGTACCAGGTGTTCTGTCCTTACAAGGAAGACCTGTTGCCCTTCTACCTCAGTTTGGCATCTTTGGTCATGAGTGATCATCAGGCACAGCCACTGACTCCCTGAATAGTCATCAGGCTAAGGTGAAAAGTGGTTTTCTTTCCACTTGGGAAGTATGTCAAGCTCTTAAGGTCAGAAACTTTTCCAACAGCACTATAAGAATTATTACATCTGAAAGCTTTTCTACACAGCCAGTTTCACTTAGTCAACATTGACCAACACAGTGACATACTTTGATAACTATTGCTTTCAGTGTTGCTGCTATCTGTTCCAGAAGAACAATTAACTCAAGTTCCAGTCCTGGTTCCTCCACTGGTTCCCTGTGAGCTTGATTCGAAGCCCATCAAAATAAATACGAGGTATTTCAATGACATCAATGGGTGCTGGATAAGCCTCTTTGTGGCCTTTGGCATCTCACTTAAACTCTTTCACTACTACTAAAATTGGAACAACATTGGATGTAGAATGAGGATTCATCAATTAGATGTTGTTATAACAGTTGAAATTATAAAGGGCAATTTAAGTGTTACATATCAATGACTATGAGCATATGATTACTCCCATATTTAGAAATACACAGTTACTCAAAGTAGGTAGGTCCACCTCTTATTGCCTAGTTTAATACAAAAATGATATGTATTGCTGGACTGATCTTTATCATTCACTAGATGGATTGGGAACTTTTTGCTTCGGGGCATTTTATTAAAGGAGATAATGTAGTAGCCTATCATTTGACAAATTATTATTATTTGTATTGGTAGCAGCATACACCTTACGAAAAATAAAATGCCAATGCAAGCTAACAAATTAGAAAAAAATTGTAACTTTAAATGAAAAAAGCTTTATTAAATAGAGTTTAATTATTATTATTCTTTCTTTGCTCATTCAAAGACGGTTCCTTTAAACAGTAAAATGAATAGTGTCACCACATTGGTTATTTATCCAGTTTCTTACATATATCTAGAAACATTCTAATGTAATTCAGCAACAACTGATGCATCTTAAATAAAGTATTACCAGTGAGTGTAAATCAGGCTTCTTTATTTCTAGCCACTAGTCTTTTTTTTAAACTAACTATAGGAAATAAATTAATTTGCATTAGGTATTTAGGGGGCTATATAAAAATGGTGATTCATTTATAAAAACCTAATAAAGAAATTCTGAAAAGGCAAATCATGTTTATCTTGTTCTAAGAGTCCATATTAACGTTTAGCAGCCTTGCAATAGGAGGAAAAAACCTGTTATTCTGAGAACCATATCCAGCATACTGGAAATTCAATTGCAAAGCTAATTTAACAACAAAATTCTCCAACAGATGTGACATTTTAAAGGACTAATTTAATTTAGTAAATATCCACTGGAAATGTAATTTAAGATGTGAGATTTTTTCCTGCTGTATTTAGCAACAGATTGAGACACCTGAGGTTACTAAAGCTTACTGTAACCATGTTTCGAGTGAAAACTCATTCTCACTCTGTCATAAAATAGTAAAATAATTGATGTCTGTGGAATTATCTTTCACATATAAATATGTCTTCAGTACCAAAGGCAAATCATTTATATAAGCAACAGGTAGGACAAGAGAAAATGTGGAAATTTGGATATAATGGATCAAATTTATCTCTTTGTAACTTCAGTGGGCTTATTTTAGTGTTGACTTTGGCTCAGTAGCTACAAATACTTCCAAGAAGAACACCAAGAAAGAAGTAGAATTATTCTGGGTGATAGAGATACATACTGTACACCTAAAAATCGGTGGGATACGAAGGAATATTTAGTCTTATGAGGTGGTGGTGAGGCACAAAAAGCAATTGATGTATAGAAATATCTGGATAAAAACCATAAATATAATATTGTAGGAGAACAGAAATATTATCTCAACACACATTAAGCTTCATCTCTGAAAAATCTCAAACTGTCTTTTTACCTGATCGGTAGACAGTTCCCTAAGAACTGGCTGTTTGTGACAGCCTGACTACAGTCTGTCAAATTAATATTTTCTAACCAAGAGATGTGACTTATAGTTGTAGAAAAAACTCCACCCAGTCAGATGGAATTACTTTCCCCAAGAACAAAGGGCTGGCCCATCAGAAACCAATGAACTTGATAGGTCAGGTAGCTTTATGTTTCAGGCTTGCAAATAGGAAAACTCACATTATACTGGAGGTGATTATCTCCTGGGGTTAGCCAGATCTGGGGTTGGGGAGAATTACAATATTAGGTGGGGTTGGGTAAAGCTTGAAAAGAGAGTGAATACATGGAGGGAGCAGCTCTCTCCTCTCTCCATTCCTCTCTGGATAACACAGGTTAGGAACTGTCACAGGAGAGTTCAGAGCCAGGACTTGCTCTTTGATCATTAAAGATTTTTCTTACCTTTTCTATGACTAAGCTGAGAATGCTGTATCTAGTTTAGCTTATAAGTAGTATCAATTTAGATATGCTAAACAAACTACCTGTGTTTTTTTTTAATATATTGCCTTGGATGTTAATATTATTTTAAGGAATTCTGCTGTTGTGTGGGGTTTCAACAGTTCATCTCCAGGTAGAAAAGACCTTTGCATCCTCAAAGGAAAGATACTAAGGTCTGGTCTACACTAAAAAGTTAGGATGACCCTGCTACGTTACTCAGGGGTGTGAAAAATCCACACCTGTGAGCTATGTAGTTAAGGTGATCTAACCCCCCCATGTAGAGAGTGCCAGGCCCACAGAAGAATCTTTCTGTTAACTTAGCCACAGCCTCTCAGGAAGGTGGATTACCTACCCCAGTGGGAAAACCCCTGTAAGCACAGAGAGTGGCTACACAGAAGCACTGCAGCTGTAGCATTTCAAATGTAGACAGCCCTGAATGAGTAATGGTACCTACACAAACAACTCAGTTAAGGTCAAATCAAAGACATGGGCAGATTTGTGCTCAGCGAGGGGAGCATGTTGCAAAAGGCTACCATGGTTTGCATGCTAGGGGAGATGCCAACAGGACCAAAAGGGAAAATGTGTTTTGAAAGGTGGCTGGGTCACAAGAGTCACAATTTAACTTTCCTGCTTGGGTTCACCCTTTCGCAGCAAGCTCTCCTGGTAGCAGAGCCTTTAAATCCCAGAGAAACAACCAATCACAACCCTAAAGGGTGTATTTTATTATTATGTGTATTACTGTAGAGCCTATGAGCCCCAGTCATGGACCAAAACCCAATTATGCCAGGCACCACATAAACAGAACAAAACCACAGACCCTACCCCAAGAGGCTTGCAATCAAAGTATACAACAAGAGACAACAAACAGATATAGACAAATGGGGGAGTACAAGAAAACAAAAAGACAACATTGTCTGCATAGACAAGGCAGACATGAAGGGAGGAAGAGGTGGAACATACAGAGTGAACAATGTGATGGCAGCAAACCACATGTTAGTTCCATTAGCTAAATGAAAAATAAAGGGAAAAGGCTGATAGGGCCACGACAGGAGAAGAGTGGAATCATAGAATCATAGAACATTAGGGTTGGAAGAGACCTCAGGAGGTCATCTAGTCCGATCGCCTGCTCAAACCAGGAACACCAACTAAATCATCCCAGCCAGGCCTTTGTCAAGCCAGGCCTTAAAAACCTCTAAGGATTTAGATTCTACTACTTCCCTAGGTAACCCATTCCAGTGCTTCACCACCCTCTAGTCAAATAGTATTTCCTAATATCGAACCTAGACCTTCCCCACTGCAACTTGAGACCATTGCTCCTTGTTCTGTCATCTGCCCCCACTGAGAACAGCCAAGCTCCATCCTCTTTGGAACCCCCATTCAGGTAGTTGAAGGCTGCTATCAAATTCCCCCTCACTCTTTTTTTCTGCAGACTAAAGAAGCCCAGTTCCCTCAACCTCTCCTCATAAGTCATGTGCCCCAGCACCCTAATCATTTTCATTGCTCTGCTGGATTCTATCCAATTTGTCCACATCCTTTCTGTAGTGGGGAGACCAAAACTGGACGCAATACTCCAGGTGTGGCCTCACCAGTGTCGAATAGAGGGGACACTTCCCTCAATCTGCTGGAAATGCTCCTACTGATACAGCCCAATATGCTGTTGGTCTTTGAGGCAACGAGGGCACAGTGCTGACTCGTATCCAGCTTCTCATCCACTGTAATCCCCAGGTCCTTATTTGCAGAATTGCTGCTTATCCAGTCGGTGCCCAGCCTGTGGCGGTGCATGGGATTCTTCCTTTCTAAGTGCAGGACTCTGCACTTGTCCTTGCTGAACCTCATCAGATTTCTTTTGGCCCAATCCTCTAATTTGTCTAGGTAACTCTGGACCCTATACCTACCCTCCAGCATATCTTCCTTTCCTCCCATTTTAGTGTCATCTGTGAATTTGCTGAGGGTGCAATTAACCCCATCATTCAGATCATTGATAAAGATGTTGAACAAAACCAGCCCCAGGACCAACCCCTGAGGCACTCCACTTGATACCGGCTGCCAACTAGACATGGAGCCATTGATCTCTACCCGTTGAGCCTGATGATCTAGCCAGCTTCTAACCACCTTATAGTCCATTCATCCAATTCATACTTTTCTCACTTGCTGGCAAGAATACTGTGGGAGACCGTATCAAAAGCTTTGCTAAAGTCAAGATATATTGCATCTTATGTGAGAGAGGGGAAGAGGGGCAGGTGTGGAAAGAAGCTAAGGTAGAGAGACTGAGGGATGGGGAGGGTTGGAGCAAACAGTCAGCAGAGGGAAGAGAAAGTCAGAGATATTTTAACAGTTTTTACTGGAGTATCTAGAGGTCTCTGCTTTGGCTGCACCTGAGCCTACCTGCTGGAGTCTCTGGCTGGTTGCTCTCTCAGTTCTCCCCCCAGCCATATGGTGGGTGAAGGGGAGGTACCACCTGGGTCCTAGTGACCCCAGAATGTGCGTGGGGTCTACCCTGCACAGATCTGGTCCAGGAAGCAATGCGGGGGGGGGGGGGGGAGTGGGCCCTGACTGGGCCTCATTTTACCCACCTGTGCAGCAATGCCTGCTTTGGCTGTTCCTACCAGCTGTTTTACATCTGACTTCTGCACCTCCCTCCTTTCGGGTGAAAAATTTGAAGCTCCTATGTTTTCCCTTTCTCTTATGTCTGAGGAGATGAAATATCCTCACGAGGCTGAATAAAGGAAAACTTCCTGATAGTGAAATCTATTATATTGTGGCATAGTCTCTAAAGGGAAGTAGCAGAAGCCCAATTGCTAAGGACATTTAAAACTAGACTAGGCGAAGCACTAGAAAATATACTTTAGGGAGGCATCTGGCACATTCATGAAGTAGATGACCAAACAGCATTTTCTATCTCTAATTGCAGTAATTAACACCTATGTTATGGTACCAACCTAGAGATACCCAAAGGTTAATGGTCTATATAGATGCTTTAAAAATACTAAGATATTTTATAACATTTGAGGTCATTACTATAACTTATGTTATTTTAATAGAGCTAATTATTATTGAATCTTACTTATAAAGTACTATAAGTTAAGAAGGGATATGCAGCAGCATAAAATGCATCTTATTCTAAAAGGATACTTCTCATATTGAAGCTACAGAATGCAACATCTAACTCAGACCTTATCCCACAGGTGGCATCACAGCATGCTAATGGCTATCCAAACAATCACTAAAAGAAAAGGAGTACTTGTGGCACCTTAGAGACTAACAAATTTATTTGAGCATAAGCTTTTGTGAGCTACAGCTCACTTCATCTGATGCAATCACTGAATCACAGAATCGTAGGACTGGAAGGGACCTTGGCAGATCATCTAGTCCATTCCCCTGCACTCATGTCAGTACCAAGTTTATCTAGACCAGCAGTGGGCAACCTGTGGTCCGCGGGCTGCACGCAGCCTGTCAGGGTAATCTGCTGGCAAGCCGCCAGTCAGTGTTTATATTGACCATCTCCAGGCATGGCCACCCGCAGCTCCCAGTGGCCATGGTTTGCCGTTCCTGGCCAATGGGAGTTCGGGAAGCGGCTAGCACATCCCTCTGGTCCATGCCACTTCTCGCAGCTCCCATTGGCTGGGAACAGCAAACTGTGGCCACTGGGAGCTGTGGGAGGCTGTGCCTGTTGATGGTCAATATAAAACACTGTCTGGTGGCCCTCCAGCAGATTACTCTTATGGGCCATGTGTGGCCCACGGGCTGTAGGTTACCCACTACTGATTTAGACCATCCCTGATCAGTGTTTGTCTAACCTGCTCTTAAAAATTCTCCAGTGATGGAGATTCCACAACCTCCCTAGGCAATTTATTCCAGTGCTTAACAACCCTGACAGTTCGGAAGATTTTCCGAATGTCAAAACTAAACCAAACTTGCTGCAATTTAAGCCCATTGCTTTTTGTCCTATCCTCAGAGGTTAACAAGAACAATTTTTCCTCCCTCCTCCTCACAACCTTTTATGTCCCCTCTCAGTCTCCTCAGTTCTGAACTAAAACCACATTTTTTCCAATTTTCCCTCGTACGTCATGTTTTCTAGACTTTTAATGATTTTTTTGCTCTTCTCTTGACTTTCTCCAATTTGTCCACATCTTTCCTGAAATGTGGCACCCAGAACTGGACAGAATATTCCAATCGAGGCCTAATCAGCATGGAATAGAATGGAAGAATTCTTGTGTCTTTCTTACAACACTCCTGCTAATACATCCCAGAATGATGTTTGCTTTTTTTGCAATAGTGTTGTACTGCAGAAAGGGATCTGGGGGGCATAGTGGATCACATAAGAACATAAAGAATGGCAATAATGGGTCAAACGAAAGGTCCATCTATCCCAGTATCCTGTCTTAAATGAGTAAACAGTGTTCCTTCCTAGGCAGTCATTTCCTATTTTGCATGAATGCAACTTCCTTCCTAAGTGGAGTACTTTGCATTTGTCTTTATTGAACTTCATCATACTTAATTAGGTTTCTCCAGCTCATTTTGAATTTTAATCCTTTCCTCCAAAGCACTTTCAAACTCTCCCAGCTTGGTATTGTGCACAAACTTTATAAGTGCACTCTCTATGCCATTATCTAAATCATTCATGAAGATATTAACAGAACCAGACTCAGAACTCATCCCTGTGGGAACCCCCACTTGATTTGCCCTTCCAGCTTGACTGTGAACCACTGATAACTGCTCTCTGGGAATGGTTTTCTAACCAGTTATGCATCTGTCTTATAGTAGCTCCATCTAGGTTGTGTTTGTTTATAAGGAGGTCATGCAAAACAGTATCAAAAGCCTTGCTAAAGTCAAGATATACCACATCTACCTCTTGCTCCCATCCACAAGGCTTGTTAACCTGTCAAATATAGCTATTAGGTTGGTTTGACATGATTTGTTCTTGACAAATCCATTCTGACTGTTACTTATCACCTTATTATCTTCTAAGTGTCTGCAAATTAATCGCTTAATTACTTGCTCCATTATATTTCAGGGTACTGAAGTTAAGCTGACTGGTCTGTATTTCTCTGGGTTGTCCTTATTTCCCTTTTTATAGATTGGCACCATATTTGCCCTTTTCCAGTCCTCTGGAATCACTCCTGTCTTCCATGACTTTTAAAAAGATAATTGCTAATGGCTCAGATATCTCCTCAGTCAGCTCCTTGAGTATTCTATGATGCATGTCATCACACCCTGGTGCCATGAAGATATCTAACTTGTCTAAGTTAGACAAGTAATTTTCTCACTTGTTCTTTCCCTATTTTAGCCTCTGATTGTACCTCATTTTCACTGGAATTCACTATGTTAGATGTTCAATTGCTCCTAATCTTTTTGGTGAAAACTGAAACAAAAAAGTTTTAACACTTCTGCCATTTCCACATTTTCTATTGTTTTCCACCTTTATTAAGTAATGGCCTGCCCTGTCCATAGTCTTCCTCTTGCTTCTAATGCATTTGTAGAACATTTTCTTGTTCTCCTTTAGGTCTCTAGCAAGTTGAATCTTATTTTGTGCCTTGGCCTTTCTAAATTTGTCCTTACATACTTGTGATGTTTGCTTATATTCATCCTTTGGGAATTTGACCTAGTTTCCATTTTTTGTAGGACTCTTTTTTTGAGTTTCTGATCATTGAAGATTTCATAGTTAAGCCAGGAAACAATGTTTCACTTAATGTATCCTCTGACATCTGCAGGGTGGGGATTAGGGCTGCCAAGTTTGGTTGGATGTATTCCTGGATGTTTCATCACATGACAATCATTAATTAAAAATTAATGTTTTAGTTCCTGGAGACTCCAGGTCAATCCTGGAGGGTTGGCAATCCTAGTGGGGATGGCAGAAAGAATGTATTAACATCTATCAGAAAGAAAAGATTTTTTTAAAGGGTTCTGTGGCACAAAATACCTCTGGCTAAAGCCCGAAAGTACAGCTAAGATAGGCTATTGAAGAGGTGACACCTGGCCTGGAATATTCCACTTCACACAGGGCATTTAGCCCCACCTCAATTAGAGTCCCTCCATCTATCTCTGTCCACTCAGTCAGAGGCCCAACACACCACCCCACCTCTGGCAGAAAAGAAAAACTGCACCCAAGCCACAAAGTTCAGATCCAGATCTGATACAAACTTTTCCAATTTTGGAGCCTGTTTGGGTCTGTTGTTGATTCAGATCATTATTAAAATATTGGTGAGTGGTAAAGTTTGTATCTAGATCAGTGGTGGGCAACCTGCAGCCTGTGGGCCACATGCAGCCCCTCAGGGTAATCCGCTGGCAGGCTGCCAGACAGTTTGTTTACATTTGCATGGCTGCCCAAAGCTCCCTGTGGCCGCGGTTTGCTGTTCCTGGCCAATGGGAGCTTTGGGAAGTGGTAGCCAGCATGTCCCTGAGGTCCGCACCATTTCCCGCAGCTCCCATTGGCAGGGAATGGTGAACCATGGCCACTGGGAGCTGTGGACTGCCAGGAAAATGTAAACAAACTGCCTGGTGGCCTACAAGCAGATTATCCTGATGGGCCGCAGGTTGCCCACCACTGATCTAGATTGATGGTTCCAGACTTTGGGGTTGTTTTGATGTAGAGTTTTCCTTTGCGCCCATTCTCTTGCTAAAGGGTATTATTTTTTCATTAATACCTACAGTAAAATGGCCTCCAAGAGGATCTATCCTCTCCTCTCAGGGAATATGTAGTCATTACATATTCATAGTCATGTAGTCAACATGTAGGATTAATGTATTTTAAGGTTAGTAGTAATTCATAAGAGAGGGGGGAGGGAAGCAGATAAGCAGAAAGCAGGGTACAATTTATCAGTGGGTAGTAGCCCCTTTATGCTAGCTGTGGGAGTACTAAGGGTCTGTGAAGACAGTTTAACAGCCACCTAGGTAGTCCCCCTGACATTTGTGGGGATCCATAGCTGGTTCGGCCTATTCTGTCCCTTATAGATACCTATTCCCAGTGCAGGGAGTTTGCTGGCAGGGTATCAAAGACAAGACTGGAGGCAATGTGGTCACGGCATTCCCACATTCTGGCTATTCCCAGTTGGTGCAATGGCATGTAAGTTAGGGAAGTCTTCAGACTCTTACAGCCTGTACTGGGGGCCACCTAAGAGCCATAGCATGGGGGAAACCCTAAAGTCATCTTTGCACTGTCACCTTGATCCCTGCACTGAACTCAATCAGGCATAAAGATGTATTGCCCCCATAGCACACAGGGGACAGGGAGATACTGTAAAAGCCCTACAAATTCTTTGCCACAACTTGACATTGCCCCTGGTGCAACATGACCTGACTTTTGGACAGATCAGACCGAGATCCAGCTTCAGCAGTTGGCACGCCAGACACCAATATGCATTTCCAGTAGGAAAAAGCAATCAAATAGCAAGAATGTGGTATTATGTTTTAGCTCCCAGGACTGTATAAGCTATGTAGTTAAACAGGGTTTGAGAGTGAGGTTGGGAATTTTATTAACTAGCTCTAGCAATAAAATTATTTAAACTAGAATGAAATTTTATGTTTCATTTACTATCATTTTTCTTGCAGTGTGGGGGTTATTCATGTTTAATGTCTAATTTGCAGGATAAAATAAATCTTTTGTACCCTTTGTACTAACCAACCTTGGTAGTTTTGAAGCTCCCACATCTTCTCATTTGTAAAACTCTCCATTTACAGGTCACTTACGACTCCCATAGGAAGGAATCAAAAATCTTTCAATTTAAATAAGGTTCTTACTGAAGACTAAACCTTAAAGTGTCTTAATGAAAAATAGGCTCTATTATCATTCCCTCCCTCTCTCCCTGGATGGTCTCTGCTTTCAAATATAGTATCTCGATTTACCAACCCAGTCCTTTACGGGCAGAAAAAATAATGTTGTTCTATAGCGAATGAAGGAAAAAACTGGAAAGAGCTCTGTCAAAACCATATGGATTTTATCGTGAGGGAATCAATGTTTAAAGGTAACCTTACAATGAAGCCTCATCCTTTTAACTGATTTTGTAATTACCAGTTAAATTTAGAATTAGGGTCTGGGCTGCATTTACTGTAGGGATTCATCTGAACTCGCATACAATAAGGCTATGTTACACATACTAGATGGAAACAAAAAGGGAGAGGGGGTGCAGAGGGGTCACCAGAGATGTTCACCAGTTCACTAGATGCAGCTTTGTAAAAGCCAGCTAAGGTGGACTAATCAAACTGCCCAACTAGTGTTTCTTAATTAAGTGTTCATTTAGACAGACTGCCCCCAGTTATGGCTCTAAGTCAACTCCAACTCCTTTCAACTCATACTTCCGCTGCCTCATAGTCCCTATTCCTGTTAAACATCCCATCTGAAAGGAACCCCCATCTCCCAGTGCTTGTATATCTGTCCCTAGTGCCATATATTTCACAACATGTCTATATCATATTTGGGCATGCATAGTGGGGACAACTTAGGACCCTCTGCTCCAGAAAAATACAGGCCTGCACAAATTGAGTGACAGGAGAAACTATTAGCTGCCATTACTAGTATGAGTTTTAATCTCTATTTATGCCATTAGGATGCATCAGAATTCACGAAATCCAGGCACTATATTCTAATAACTCCCAGCCACGAGGTAGTAAAGTGAGCTACGTAAGGTAACTCAGATTCTATGTTTGTTCCCTATCCAAATACCACTTTAATAAATGGGAACAAGATTCTTGAGAATACAGAAAAATAATTTAGAGCACTACCTGAAGTCTGTCAGATATTTCTGCACATGCAATCCTCTGAGATTACTAGCTTTTCCTCACAAGGACAAAATGGAGCAAAGCCAAACTTCTTATATTACCGAAATTTCAGAAGTTGGTACATACCCTGAATCTTGTACAAGAGTTCACTCTTAAGATGCCATCCACAAGCATATTCAGTGCCATTCTGCTTCATCTTCGTTAGAAGGCCACCTCTACTAAACCACTAATTTTTGTTGCCCCCTTGAGTGATTTTTTTTAAGAGAAGAGTTTAATTTTTTTAAAAATTTACTCTACACAAAAACCCATTGTCATAATGGAGGGTATGTGAAATTGCTGGTTGTAAATGAAGAGGTAGGGAAACAGGTTGCACAGGAACATGCATTTATTTTAAACTAGTCTTCTTCAAGCTTCATAGAAACTTTTTAACTATAATGGAGGGTCATTTAAATATATACTCCAAATTAAAAAAAAAAAACAGTAAGAGAAACAAAAAAAGTCCCACCATGGCTAAATAACAAAGTTAAAGGAGCAGTTAGAGGCAAAAAGGTATCCCTTAAAAAGTGGAAGTTAAATCCTTTTGAGGAAAATAGAAAGGAGCATAAACTGTGGCAAGTGAAGTGTAAAAATATGATTAGGAAGGCCAAAAAAGAATTTAAAGAACAGTTAGACTCAAAAAGTAACAGCAAAAAAAATATTTAAGTATATCAGAAGCAGGAAGCCTGCTAAACTATTGAGTCACTGGATGATCAAGATGCTAAAGGAGCACTCAAGGAAGATAAAGCCATTGTGGAGAAACTAAATTAATTCTTTGCATGAGCCTTCATGGCTGAGGATGTGAGGGAGATTCCCAAACTAGAGCTATTCTTTTTAGGTGACAAATCTGAGGAACAGTCCCAGATTGAGGTGTCATTAGAGGACGTTTTGAAACAAATTGATAAATTAAACAGTAATAAGTCACTCAGGACCAGATGGTATTCACCCAAGGAAGGAACTCAAATGTGAAAATGCAGAATTAAATAACTGTGGTATATAATCTAACATTTAAATCAGCTTCTATACCAGATGACTGGAGGATAGCTAACGTGAAGTGAATTTTTAAAAAAAGGCTCCAGAGGTGAACCCAGCAATTACAGGCTGGTAAGCCTCACTTCAGCTCCAGGCAAATTGGTTGAAACTATACTAAACAGAATTGTCAGACACATAGATGGACATGATTTACTGGGGAAGAGTCAACATACTTTGCAAAGGGAAATTGTGTCTTACCAATCTAGTAGAATTCTTTGAGGGGGAACAAGCAGCATGTGGACAAGGGTGATCAAGTGGATACAGTGTACTTAGATTTTCAGAAAGCCTTTGACAAGGTCCCTCACCAAAGGCTCTTAAGCAAAGTAAGCTGTCATGGGAAGGTCCTCTCATGGATCAGTAACTGATTAAACAAAGAGTAGGAATACATGGTCAGTTTCCAGAATGGAGAGAGGTAAATAGCACTAGGTCTGTACTAGGACCCATACTGTTCAACATATTCATAAATGATCTGGGAAAAAAGGGTTAAACAGTGAGGTGGCAAAATTTGCAGATACAAAACTATTTAAGATAGTTAAGCCCAAAGCAGATTGCGTGGAGTTACAAAGGGATCTCACAAAACTGGGTGACTGAGCTACAAAATGGCAGATGAAATTCAGTGTTGATAAATGCAAAGTATTTCACGTTGGAAAACATAATCTCAAGTATACACATAAAATGATGGGGTCTAAATTAGCTATTACCACTCAAGAAAGGGATCTTGGAGTTACTGTGGACAGTTCTCTGAAAACATCCACTTAATGTGCAGTGGCAGTCAAAAAAGTGACGAGAATGTTGGGAATCATTAGGAAAGGGATTGATAATAAGACAAAAAAAATATTGCCTCTATATAAATCCATAATACGGCTGCATCTTGAATACCGTGTGCTGATCAGGTCGACCCATCTAAAAAAAATGTATTGGAACTGGAAAGTGGGCAACACAAATAATTAGGGGTATGGAACAGCTTCCATATGAGGAGAGATTAATAAGACTGGGACTTTTCAGCTTGGAAAAGAGACGACTCAGGGAGGATATGATAGAGGTCTACAAAATCACACCTGGTGTGGAAAAAGTAATTAAGGAAGTTTTATTTACTCCCTCTCATAACACAAGAACGAGGGGTCACCAAATGAAATTAATAGGCAGAAATTTTAAAACAAAAAAAGGAAATATTTCTTCACACAGCACACAGTCAACCTGCGAAACTTTGCCAGAGGATGTTGTGAAGGCCAAGACTATAACAGGTTCAAAAGAGAACTAGATAAATTAATGGAGGATAGGTCCATCAATGGGTAGTAGCCAGGATGGGAAGGGATGGAGTCCCTAGGCTCTGTTTGCCAGAAGCTAGGAATGGGCAACAGGGGATGGATCACTTGATGATAACCAGACTGTTCATTCTCTGAAGCACCTGGCACTGGCCACTGTCGGAAGACAAGATACTAGGCTAGATGGACCATCGGTCTGACCTGGTATGGCCATTCTTTCATTCTTATTGGATGCAGAATTTGCAGCAGCCTCATCAGCAAATTTCAGAGCCCTCACACAAGGGCAGTTGTCAGTGATGTCAGATGTCTTTGGCCACAGCCACACATGGGATCTTCTTGTTGGCCCAGATGTGAAGGGTGACTGCACATTGACCCTGGCTTGATTGAAATCAGTTAAGAAGGGCTCACAAACAGCATGGCAAATCAAAGCCAGGTACATGCATGCTCGGGTCAGTTATAAGAGATTAGGTTCTGATATCATCCTTCACACCATTCTTCATGGCACACTGACATCACAGAGAAGTCATCCAATGCACTAAATGCCCCAACAACTACTATGTGGGTGAAACCAGACAATCACTACACTCTCGGATGTACCCACATGGGAAAATGATAAAAGACAAAAATACCCTACCACCTGTAGGTGAATATTTTTCACAAAGTGATTATTCTATATCTGACCTATCAGTTCTCATCCTCAAAGAAAACGTGCACAATACTTTCAAACACAAGTCTGGGTGCCTAAATTCATAACTTTGCTAGACAATAAAAGCCATAGCCTTATGTTAATGGGCCACTTCACCTGGAATGGTCCCTTAGAATATGTGCTAACAACTTATGCTAACTATCTGCTCAGCTGTGACACCCTGAGCACCTTTCCCAGACCTAAGAGCTCTGTGTAGCTCAAAAGCTTGTCTCTTTCACCGACAAAAGTTAGTCCAATAAAAGCTATTACCTCACCCACCTTGTCTCTCTAATATTCTGGGACCTACAAAGCTATAACAACCCAAACACAAATGTAAAGGTGCCTTATTATCCCACTGAAATGTAGGTACAGGCTGATTTTTGGGGATGAAAGGCCCATGAGTTAAAGACATATCATCATTGCAGAATGGGACAGATCCTCCCTGTGATGGGGACAGTCATATGGCTATAAAATAAAATGTTTTATCATTGGGATTCTTCTTTCATTCTCTGTACTTACCATTTTAATGTTCATGGGTTCATTGTGAGACTACAATTTGTTCACTTTCAGTTATTTGTTAGCATCATTGGGAAGACTGTAAACTTCTAAAAGGGCTGCATAAAACTTGCTTGATTAAAAATAAGCTCGCCATTTTTCATTTACATTTTGTTATCCATGTACCTGTAAAGTATCTAGGTTTGTTCTTTGGTGCTCTGGGAGATCCAGATTGCGTTGAGGTTGAGTGTGAGCAATTCAGACCTATGAAGGATAATTTATGTTCATTTTCCCTGTTTTTTTTAAATAAGCCATTCACCAAGTCCAATAGAGAAATATATTCAAAATTATATTCCTAACATGAATCTTTTTGAAACATTTTTTTTATTTATGGTTACTCATAAGCAATGAATAACCTCTACTGAGAAGCTCTGTTTTACAGTCCTTGGAATATTTGCAAAAGTGGATTTAAATCTCCCTGGGAATGATAGGAACTACATGCTATAAATTCCTATAATGTTAGAGCTATAAATATTATTTTATGAAGCCTACTTCTGCCTGTGCTTTATCACATACTCTGATTCTGCTCTTCTTTTACAGTTTTCAAATATTACCTGCATCAATAGGTGAAAGACACTGGCCCTTCCTTCCTAAGAACAGGTGCTGAAAATCACTCCCAAAAGGTGGTTATAAGCAGTCTTTAATAAAAGGGATTTAAGTAGCAAGTCAGTTGCTGCTCAAATGAAGCCCATGTTAATAACTGAAATGAGGAGCAAAATTAAATGAGAAATTTTAGACTGAAACTTTCTGTATTAGAAAATAGAAGTATCAGAAGAATGTCATTTGGAAAACAAATATGGAATATAGTGTAGGTTTTGCTAAAAGAAATGACTTCTGAGACTCTGCACGACTTCAGTTTTGGCAAGTCTAGTCTTTTATTATACAACATAAATTAGGGGACCAATCAAGACAAAGTGCTGCATGGGGACACAGGTGGAGGAAAGGACACCCTGCAAACACGTTAGTCATCAGTGTTATCAAGCGTAGGGATTGCTCTCTGCAAGCAGTCCCTGGAGTGTTAGCCACTTCAAATCAGATAGAAAGATGCAAGGACATGCTGTTGCCTCCATTATATCCCTCCCAGGGTGAAACAATGCATTCCAGCTGCCTAGCTGGGGGGTCATCTACAAGCGCTGGTGAGACATTCCTATCCTGGTCCCCATCATCTGCCCCCCTTCCCAGATCCTCACAGTGCCCAAGTCCAACCTCCTTCTTCTTTGTCTTTCCCAGGGTTGGACAATGCAGCCCAATGCCTAGCATGTGGCCTGTACCTTTACAGCCTTTTTCAAACTCTGGTGATTGTTTGTTTAATATTCTTCAAAATTGGGCTCTAATATTCCCTCACTTCCCTGCCACCATCTCCACCTGCCTTCTGATGCTGGGTTTTCAGCTCCATCCAACTCCCTCTGTGGCTGCTGCCATCACCCAGCTCCTGGAACACTAAGCTACCCCCACTCCCACCCCCGAGTACTTCACAACTACTCCTCCTCACCAGTGCCACAGCCTCACTCATCTGCTCACTGCAACTTCCCTCTTTACGGGCCTGTCTGCTGAAGTAACTAGCTCACCTTATGGCTCATAGGACTGGTATCTTATTGGCTCATTGTTGTTCATCTTATTGGTTCACATTTATTGATCCATTGCTGAATTTATTTTTAATCATGTCTATAAACCTATGGCTCTCATCACAGCCCTTTTCTACATTGTAGCATCTACCGCCTGCCTCCTTCTTCCATCCTCCTCTGGCTATTGTTTCCATCTCCCCTTCCTTGTTACCCTCACCATTATACAGTACCCACCAGTGCTAGCTTGTTCTCTTACCTTCTCCACCTGATCTTCCTCTCCTCCTGACAGCACAAATTCAGTTCCCACAGAAGCATCTTCTGGTGACATTTGCCCCAAACCTGGCCATCCTTCCAACTCTCCCACACCCATCCCTATCCACCTTTGTGCCATCATTCCTAACCTCATGCCAACCCTCCTCACATCTCATTGTCTTTGAATGTCCATTCCATCTCTAAAAGAGACCTCAGCCATCCATGACCTCTTCATATCTTGATCTCTCCATCACCTGACTCTCAGAAAGGCCTGGATTCTTTCATTTGACACTACCTCTGCAGCTACCCTCTCTTACAGAGAGCTCTTTCTCTCACACTCCCTGCACTGAGTCAGATTGTGGTGTGGGTGTTGGACTTCTCTCCCATACTTGCTATTTCCAAACCCCTCCCACTTTTTCTTCTTTATTGAACATTAGTGCATCTAACTGTTCTCTCCTCTCTGCCATTATCTACCATCCATCCAACTCCTTCCCATCAGCCTTCCTCTCTGATTTTAAATCTCTTTTCCTCTCCTCACTAGCAGTGACTTTGATGTCCATATTTATTGCCCATCTTACCCCTTGTCCTTACAGCTTCATTCAACCTGCAGCTGTGATTCAATTCTCCCACTCATCAAAAGGGCCATTCCCTCAGCTTAGTCTTCACCAAGCACTTCTGTCTCTGATCCCTCTTTGCTGAGTTCCCCCACTCCGGCAGTCACCTGGCCTCTTTCAGCATTGTCCATCTTCCCCCTCCCTCTTGCCCTATCACCTGGTCATTGCATGGTTTCCAGTTAATATTAATAACTTCTTGTCTGTTCTTATCCCCTTCCTCCCTGCTCTTTCTTCCAGAGTGGTGTTCCCTCCATACTTCACTGTCCTCCACTCTTTTGCCCCATCATAAGGTCCATTCTGGCAACCTCAGCCCTGGCCCTCTCCCAACATGCACTTTCTCCTCTACTGCTTTAACACTGAGGAGCATCTCTGGCAGAATTTCCCATCATGCTCTCTGGAGTGGCTTATGACCATGAGAGTCTAGCTCAAGGCAGACTGTCAAAAAGATGGAAGACACCCCAAACTGGTGATATATTCTATAATTAGATTTCACCAACCTAGTAAGAAATATGAACTCCTGGATCACTGTACTAGTCTTACTGTGGAGTCACAGACAGTTCCCTTGGGCTCTCTAGTCTATCTTGCCACTCAGCCAAGAGTATCTTAGTGACAAATGGTTACTTATACTAAAATCCACAAAATATTCAGGTTGCTTCTATTCCGGAGCCCAGTCACTTACCCAGATCAATTGGCACCCTAGATCTTACACCAAAGACAGCTTATTACAGGACTGGCTATAGGTGTTATCTAAAGGTTTATTAACTATGAAAAAGAAAAAAAGAGTTATTTACAGGTTAAAGCAAGCAAACATATACACACAAATGAATTACCAGTTATGGTTCCTAAAGGTGATAGAGATGTAGTAATCTGTCTTTTCAAAATGTCTTTCAGGCTGGACCCAGGTTGACCCTGGGTATCTCTGCTTTATTTTACAAATTTATTTGGGCATAAGCTTTCGTGGGCTATGTGGGAACTATTTCTGCACCTGGGATCACAAGTTCAGAGCAAATAGTTTCAAAGTTATAAAGCAAAATGTACGTATTTCCTTATAGCATGGAATATGGACATGACAAGTGAGATTATTGCATGAAGCTACTTACAAGCATTTAATAGAATTTAACTACTAAATATATTCTTATAACACTAATACCTATTTTGAACAAAACTAATGTACAGGCGAGCTGGTTTGGTTGGTCAATTGTTAGCTAACACCTATGGCCTTGGCCAGAGCTGGTACTAAGTTTACTAGAGTCACACTCCCATCAACAGGCTGACTTCCTCTATTATAAACTCATTCTCTCTTCATTCAGTTCTGCCATCTTCTTAGCTAACAACTCTAGTTCTCCATCATAAGTGATGCCTGCAATTCCAGTTTCCCTCAATTCCCGCCTTCTCTTTTCTGCCTGCATGGGGATCTCCATTTCTTCAAAGAGAAAATGGGCAAACTATGACCTGACCTTCTCCCTCTTCTCTGCTCATCTTCCCTTCTCTTCTCACAATTCTTTCCCTTTCTCCCAACTCCTCCTTTATCCTATAAGCTACTTGTGTTCACTTTCAAAGTCCTTATGGCCTCTCTCTTACATTATTGAACTGTTGAATCCAGTCTCTTATTAGGCAGTGATGTCGGTCTTCATTCCCCACTTATTAAATCTTCAAACACACATCCCTGCCCTTTGGCCTATGCTGCCATTCATGCCTGGGAGGAGCTCCCCATAGACATCTTCAAAGCTACCTCATTATTCTCCTTCAAATCACTCCTTAAAATTCTCCTCTATCATGATCCCTACAAAATCACTTGATAACTGTTAGACAGCTTGAGTGCTGAGACCACAGACCATCATGCTAAATGATACCATTTCATTGTTCCCTTGTGATTCTCTGTCCATCTGTCTATCTTATCCTTAGGGCTAGTCTACACTGGCAATGCTAAAGCGTTGCTGCGGCAGCGCTTTAACGTGGCTTTTGTGGTCGCAGCAGAGCGCTGAGAGAGAGCTCTCCCAGAGCTCTTTAAAAAAACCCACCTCTACAAGGGGAGTAGCTCCCGGTGCACTTCAAATACAGAACAAAAGATAAGACCAGAGGCAGTCTAAGGGCTTGTCTACACTGGCGCTTTACAGTACCAAAACTTGCTGCGCTCAGGGCGGTATTTTGAGCAAGAAAGTTGCAGCGCTGTAAACTGCCAGTGTAGACAAGCCCTTAGACTGCCTCTTATCTTGTGATTGTAAGCTCTTTGGGGCAGGGGCCATCTTTGTGTTCCGTATTTGAACAGTGCCTTCTACAATGGGATTCTGGTTTGTAAGTGGAGCTTCTAGGTGTTATTGCAATAGTACTTAATACAATAGTACGGTGCCGTGGAGAAGGTATCAAAGCAGAAACATTCATCCTGCATAAATGGGAGCTCTGGGAGACATTAAGTCTTCTTGAGGCACAATAAACCTCCTGATGTAGCCACTTAAACAGAGCAGCAGTGCACTGCACCCAGTATGGTACCTACTTATATACTAAAGAGCTGAACAATTATTTGCACATTCTTTGACCTTATTTTTGTAGAGGTTTACGGGCATATCTACATGTATATTTACTGCATGGCAAGCTGAGGGGTAAAGCTACAGCTCTCCAGCAAGCCACACAATAAGTGTCCATGTGGACCCTGCTGATGCACATTGAAATTTTCCCAGTGCTTTGACCTACAGCAAAGCATACTAGGGAACTTTTAGTGTGCAACAACAGGTCCACCTGGACAACCACTTCACAGCACACTGGAAGGCTGTGGATGTATATCCCAACTTGCTGCACAGTAAGTATCGATGTTGATATGCCCTAGGATTTAGAACAATGCAGAAGAGCAAACATCCTGTGGCCTCAAGATTTTGTTTATCTTTCTTGAAAAAAGCAGCCTGGGTTTTCTGATTATGATACCAGTAACTTTAAGAAGGAATGGGAAGGTGGATGTATTTTTTTTAAAAAAAAATAACCCTATTATAATCCTATAAAGCTGAAATTTTGTCCCAGAACTAAATCTGAATTTGAATTATTTTCAGGTGTTTGTTTTATAATTGTAACACATGGGCTCTGATTCAGTGCCCATTGTGATCAATGGAAAGCTTCCCACAGTGGATCAAGCCCTTGTTTGGTAGAAAGTGCTACAGCAAAACTGCCAACACAGTTTCAGTTATAACCCTGTTCCTACACTCGTTTATAACTTGCCCCCCCACCAAATTCTATTTTCCTCTGAAATTTTCCTTGCTTAGACCTAGCCAAAATGTAAATTTCTTTTTGAATAAGAAAATCTGAATTTTTAAGATTTCTTTTATCTAGGTCACTGAAGACCCTTTACTACCTGCATATTAGGCATCTGCATTTCCCTTGATGTGGACATACAACTCTCATTAATGCCAAAGGGAAAACAGCTCTCCTATGACTTCCTATATATCTGCTAAAGTGGCAGTCACTATATTTCAAATAACATTTGAACTATTTCAAGTCTACTCCTGTTTTCCTTTTAGATCATCTTTAAGATTTTCTAACATCCAAGTGAATGTCTTTTAGTATCAGTTTCCATTGGCTCTGTAAAGAATGTGCTATGTTATCAGAAAATTCACTACACTAACTGTCAAGGTTCCTTCCCCATTCTGAACGCTGGAGTACAGATGTGGGGACACACATGAAAGACCCCCAAATCTTATTTCTACCAGTTTAGGTTAAAAACTTCCCCGAGGCACAAAATCTTTGCCCTTGGACTAGGGTATGCTGCCACCACCAAGCTTTTTAGCAAAGAAGCAGGGAAAAGGACAACTTGGAGTTCCTCTTCCCCCAGCAATCCCCCCAAGCACTTACACTCCCTTTCCTGGTGAGGCTTGAGAATAAACAAGTTGAGCACAGACCAGCTTGGGTTTCTTAGGACCTTAAGAACCCAGGCCGATTCTTAAAAAACAGAATTTTATTAGAAGAACAAAACGAAGATTAGAAAAAACACTCTAAGATTAGAATGGAAGATAATATCACAGGCAGTCAGATTCGAAACAGAGAATCCCTCTAGGCAAAACCTTAAGTTACAAAAAAAACCACAAAAACAGGAATACACATTGTCTCCAGCACAGCGAATTTACAAGCCAAAACAAAGAAAACCTAATGCATTTTCTAGCTAGATTACTTACTAACTTTACAGGAGTTAGAGGGCTTGCATCCTTGCTCTGTTCTCGACAAAGGTATCACACAGACAGACAAAAGCCTTCCTCTTACCTCCAGATTTGAAAGTGTCTTGACCCCTCATTGGTCATTTTGGGTCAGGTGCCGGCGAGGTTACCTTAGCTTCTTAACCCTTTACAGGTGAATGGATTTTGCCTCTGGCCAGGAGGGATTTTAGAGCACTGTACACATGTAAGGGGAGTGTTGCCCCCTTACTAACATTCAGTGGGGGTGTTTTGGTTGGCTAGCTCCCAGTACTAAAAAGGGGGAAGGGGTAATGGCGAATCAGGACCCTGAGACTGACAGCCCCCAGGAAGAATGGGGAGAAGCCAATGCTCCAGGTCAGCCTGAATGACAGGGCGAGCAGGCGAGTCAGGAGGCCAGGGAGGTCCCGTCCTTCATGTGAGCTGGATTTGCCTGGGTAAGACAGGATGGGGCCAAGCTAAGGAGAAAGTAGGAGCCCAAGCTGAGCTGTGCCAGATCCAGTGAGAGCAGACCCTGTCCTGGGAGCATAGCTGCAGCCCCAAAGCCAGAGGCACAGCCCAGAGAGAGCGGATTTGCCCTGGGAGCAGAGCTGCAGTAACCAGAGCCAGAGGGGCCAAAGAAGCAGCCCAGGGAGCTGGAGGCAGCAGCAGCAGCAGCAGTGCAGAGACAGAGTGGTGCAGCTGGGGCTGGAGCAGTCCAGAACTGGGTGCGGTGAGCATCTGGGGAAAGCGAGGGGGACCCAGGGCAGCAGGCCCAGCACAGGGAGATGCCTTAGCCAAGAGGCTCTACAGGCCAGGTTTGGATCATAACCCCGACAGGGCAGGGGCGACACTGGGAAGAAGGGTCCTACCACTTAGAGCCTGAGAGCGTGTGGCTACCACCAGAGCAAGTATCCAACCCACAGCATCCCTGCAGCACAGCCAGGGCCTGAGAAGAAGGCCTGGGACTTGCAAGGAACAGACTGAACTGTCCTGACATTCCAGAGACACTGTTTGTGATGATCCCTGCCACAGAGCGGGTTGATGTGTTTCCTTTAACCTTTCCCATTTTTCCTTATTCTTTTTAAAATTGTTGATTAAATAACTTGCATTTGCTTTAACTTGTATGTAACGGTCAGTGGGTCAGAGAAGTGCCCCGTGCAGAGGGAGTACCCTGGAGTGGGGACATCCTAGCCCCTAGGTGACCCCAGCAGGGTTGGGGGTTGAGCCACCTAGGAATCCTGGGCCCAGCCTTGTTGGGGTTACGAGGACTCTGCCAGACAGTAGAGTGGAAGGGGAGCCCTCAAGGGCAGGGAGGCCACTGGGTAAAGGAAGTTGGAGCAAGGACTCAGATCCGTTTGTTAGCCCACTTCCCTGGGGTAGTGCAGAAGCCAGGAAAGTTCCCCACAAGGGACTGTTCCCCTGCTTACATACAGAAAGGTGGTTACCCTTCCCTTTATATTTATGACACAAATGGAAGAGTTTCTCTCTGATTCATATGTAAATATTTTATAAATTATTTTTTATAAAATTGTATTTCTGTAGTGCCTGGGAACTCTAGTTTCATATCAGGATCCCATTGTGCTAGGCACTCTACAAAGATAGAACAAAAAAAGACATTCCCTGCCCCCAAAGAGTTTACAATCTAATATAAGACTAGAGACAACAGATGGATATAGACTGATATCCAGATAACTTATAGGGGGAGTACAAGGAAACAATGAGACAATATTGGTCAGCCTGACAGGCAGTGCTCTCAGCACTCCAGGTGCCTGAGAAAGACAATTGCTTGCTGTACTAAATAAAGGATAGACTTAAAATCAACAAGATCCTGAGATTCTGCTATTCCTATTCACATTTAGTAGTAAGCCAAGTGAAGTCAGTGGGACAACTCACATGACAGCACAATTTGGGCTCATAGAGCTTTCCTTTTTATAATACAGTTATTAAGTATATAGTATTGTAATTGGACATGGGGATTTCATAGACTATCAGGGTTAGAAAGGACCTCTGGAGGTCATCTAGTCCAACCCCCTGCTCAAAGCAGAGCCAATACCCAATTTTTGCCCCAGATCCCTAAATGGCCCCCTCAAGGATTGAACTCACAACCCTAGGTTTAGCAGGCCAATGCTCAAACCACCGATCTATCCCTCCCCCATTTACAAATAGTATAAGACAGTAAAGAACAAAATACCTACCCCAAAGATCTTCCAGTCTGAAGAAAGAGCATGCAATCGGTAAACACAGGATAGATGAGTTTATGAATGTTCACTTTCCATTGATGTATGTCCTTTAAAATGCCCTTTGCTGCCTGGTGATTTTCCTGAACAATAAGGGATTTGTTCACTGTGGGGAAGATTATAATCTTTTCAAACACACTGGAATGTTTTGTATATCAGCGTATTCATAACAACACAAATCCATTTAATTAATATGGAATTACACTAGAATACTATCGAAGTACTTATGACATTCACATTAATATCATATGAGTCATCAATAATGTTATCACAAGAAATACTAAAGGAATTAATAATGGTTAGACAATTATTGTACAGAGTTGTTGAATCCACTTTTGTTAAAGTAATTTTAATTTGAACTGAACAATATAGAAGAATAGCTAAAACCAGGGGTTAACGTCTTCTGGGGAGGGGGGATTGAATAACATTTTAAATTATGGTCTATGAGAGGGTATAAATTTAGTGTATATACTATACTACCTTCCATCCATGGCAGAACACCCAAGTCTTGTGAAGGGAGACTAGTACAAATATCCAGGAATCCAGGATAGAATTTGGCCATCATTTTAAATGTGGTGCATAAAATTAGTCCATTACAGTAACTCCTCACTTAAAGTCATCCCAGTTAACATTGTTACGTTGCTGATCAATTAGGGAACATGCTCATTTCAAGTTGTGCAATGCTCCCTTATAACGTTGTTTAGCAGCCTCCTGCTTTGTCCACTGCTTGCAGGAAGAGCAGCCCGTTGCAGCTAGCTGGTGAGGGCTTGGAACCAGGCTGGACCGGCAGCCCCCTATCAGCTCCCCGCTCCCCCAAGTTCCCTGTGCAGTAGCTGCCCAGCAGGCTATCAGTTGCCCACAGTTCAGCTGTCCCTCCCCCCACTGCTGTGTGCTGTTCCTGCCCTCTGCCTGGGAGCTGCTCCCGGGAACCTCCTGCTCGTTGTGCAGGGGAGGTGGGCTATTGTCAGGGTGTCCCCCTCCCCCCATTCCTGCCCTCTGCTTACCCCTTTTTCCCTATAGAGCAGGGTGGGGACAGGACAGGGCTCAGGATGGAGAGAGCTTGCTGGCTGCAGCTCCAGTCTCAATTTCCTGATCTTTTTAAAAGTAATGTACATAGAGTGGGGTCAGCATACTTAAAGGGGCAATGTGCATCTCTCTCTCTCCCACACACAGAGTGTGTGTGTGTTTGTCTCTGTCTGCCAGGCTGTCTCCCCTCCTTTAATTTGTGCTGCCTTGTAGAGTGTGAGGCTACATTAACAATGTGTTAACCCTTGAGGTCTCAGCCGAATGCTAGTTCATCATTTAGCAGCAATGCATTCCCAGGGAAATATCCCACCCTCTGACTTTACCACCTCAACTCAAGCTTCACAATCATTGCTGTGTACAGTATTAAATTGTTTAAATCTTATACTGTGTATATATAATTTTTTGTCTGGTGAAAAAAATTTCCCTGGAACCTAACCCCCTCATTTACTTTAATTCTTATGTGGAAATTGGATTCACTTAACAACGTTTCACTTAAAGTCGCATTTTTCAGGAACATAACTACAACATTAAGGGAGGAGTTAAAGTATTAAACAAATAACTAGCCTGAGTTTCAGAAGTGCTCAGAACGTAGCAGATCCTACCTTTGAAAATTCATGGTTATGTCTACACTGCAGCTGGGAGTGTGCGTCCCAGCTTGAGTAGACAGAGAAGAACTAGCTTGGCTTCATCTAGCATGCTAAAATAGCCGTGTTGTTGGAGTTCCAGTCAGATTTTATTCAGACAGCTAGCCAAAGATGCTGCCTATTGTTAGCACACTAGCTAGAGCAGAGCTAGTGTATGTCTGTCTACTCAGGCAGGGAACCATGCTCTTGTCTGCAGTGTTGATGTACCCTAAATGAGAGGGAAAGCAACTGGAGCTGGATGAAATGAAGTAGCAGCAAAGTAATGCTGGCTTCTGCCCAAAACATAGGGAGCTCTGGAGGAGGTAGGAGCTTTGACAGAGATACTGCCTCAACAGGCATTGTAATGGAACATTAACTGTAGTATACTGTTCAGCCACTAGGTGACAAAGTATGTAAAAAGAAAAGGAGTACTTGTGGCACCTTAGAGACTAACAAATTTATGGTATGATGTCCATCTGTTTGCATTTGGAGAGGAAGACGATGTCTGTCTCTATCTGTATGAGTTTTTTCATGAAGTTGACAGATTTCCACTCTATACGGCTAAATTCAGTGCCTTGCATAACTTTGTTAGTCTCTAAGGTGCCACAAGTACTCCTTTTCTTTTTGCGAATACAGACTAACACGGCTGCTACTCTGAAAAGTGTGTAAAATAACTCATTTAAAAGTTAACCTTACCCATACCTGGCAGAACATTAAGAGATTTTTATGATGAACACATCTGGTGTGTATAAGCAAGCTTTGTAGCCAGTCCATATCTGGTACAAGGATGTAGCATGGTGCCAGAAGTAAACTAAGAATAGAAACAGAAAGAAAACAGCAGAGGTTGCTGACAGTAGGAACAGCAAAGGTTGCAGTATCTCAACATGCCAATCTTCAATGCCCCAGAGAACTTCAGTCTTGACAAACCTTCACAATGGACAGACTGGAAGCAGTAGTTTTCAAGATTTGGAATTGGAAACAAACTCCAAAGAAACTGGAAATATACAGGTATCTTCTTTAATTTAGATATGGGGAAACAGTATTTTTTTAATCCTTTGATTTTATTGAAGACCATCACAATTACTACTATGAAAGGGTTCTGTCTATGTGTGATGCATACTCTATACCTCAGAGAAATGTGGCTTATGAAAGAGCATTATTTCACCAGAGAATTTGAGAACGGGTGAATATGTTGAATATTTTATAAGAGTTGTGCATACACTGGCTGAAAACTGAATTTGGGATCCAAAAAATGAAAATATCAGAGACAGGCTGGTTCTTGGGTTAACAGATAAAAACCTTTCACAGCAGCTACTAGAGAAACTTGACAAACTTTAAAAACCTGAAGTTAACTTAAAAACTGCAAACAGATACTTGAGTGTTAAAGGACATCATAAAAACCTTGAGGCAAAGAGAAAGAACCCCTAGGTTTAGAGGGCTAAATTCTAGCCTACATGCACAAAGTATGGAAAAAAAAATCATATGACGAGATGATACATGTCTAGCCAGAGGCACGGTGTAATAAATGTCTGAAATATGGACATTTTGCAGCTGTTTGCTGCACCAAAGCAGTCAGGGAGATATTCATATTAGAGACAATTGAGAGCCATTGTTTCTGGGATTTATCAGTTGTGATGACACAGACCCTGCCTGGAGACTGAAATTGAGTATTTGTGGCAAGACTATGACTTCAAAAGTGACTCAGGAGCTAACACAGTCATCTAAGAAGGGACTTAAAATAACCCTCAACCCCTCCCAGAACTGAAGTCACCTGACATAGCTCTGTCTAGCCCTGGAGGTATTCTGAACTGCATGGGCCAATTCACCAAAGAAACAATTTATAAAGACAAAATCAATACATTAATTCAGAGTGTATGTGTTCAAAGCCACAGACCAAGATCCTTCTCAGCCACAGTGTAACAGCCATGATGGGCCATAATGAGAAAGGTGGAAGAACTCAATGGAATATTTGGTGATATTGGACTTCTGAAAGGAGATCCAGTACAAATAACGTTCAGAGACAATGCTGACCCATAAAGTGTACATCCACCTCACAGGATTCATATTCCATTATCTCATAAAGTGGAAACTGAGTTAAAAAGAATGGAGTGGATTAGCATAGTCAAGAAAACGTCTGTGCCAATAGCATGGTGTGCCCCAATGGCAAGAGTTATAAAGAAAATGGAAAATTTGTGTGCCTCTTAGAAGGCTTTATCTAGCAGCTGTGAGAAAAATATATCCTTCCAACACTGGAAGACTTTCTCTCCAAAGTGAAAGGAGCTTCAGTATTTATACAAGCTGGATGCCTTGAGCAGATTCTGGCAAATCCCTTTAACCAAAAAAAAGTGCTAAATTGACTACATTTATCAGAAATGATAGGAGATTTTGCTTTTGAAGATAACCTTTTGGAATTACCAGTATACCTGTAATTTTCCAAAGAAAGATGGCAGAACTGTTAACAAACATAAATGAAGCTGCAGTTTTCATGGATGATATTTTGATGTATGGATCTTTGATTAGTCTTAGGACTTCATTGAGGCTTTTGTTGTATTCTTCCATCAATCATTCTGTATCAAAGCAAAACAAGGACAAATACGTTTTCTGCCTATCCCAAATCAACTTTTTGGGACAGACATTACACAAAGATGGAATCAGTGCTATCTCTGAGAAAGCAAAAGCAATTCAAGAATTGAATGCACCAACTAATGTACCAGAACTAAGCCTTATACTGGGGATGGTAAATTACCTTGGTTGATATCTACAAGAGCTTTCTACAATGGCAAAACCATTGAATGAACTGTAAAGTCCAACAGATCTTGACTATGGGAACAAAATCAAGAAATTGCTTTCAAAAAGGTAAAACAAAATCATCTCAACAGCTCCAGTTCTCAAATACTGCAATGTGAACAAAGCCACAATGATCAGTGTAGATGCAAGCAGCTGTGACCTAGGTGGTGTATTGTTGCAACAACATGGTTCTGGGTGGAAGACAGTTGCATTGCTCTTGAACACTCAGAGAAGCAGAAACACAATATGCACAGATTGAAAAGGAGTGCATGGCAAGTGTATGGGTGTGTGAGAACTTTTACAAATACCTGTGTGGACTGGATTCATTTATACTGATAACAGACCACAAACAACTTGTAACTCTCATCAGTGGAAAAGACCTTGATCCAGCACCGCTGAAATGCCAACATCTATTACCAAAGTTAATGTGATTTAACCCAATTGGTAAATATTCTCCTGGGAAGAATCGGATAGTAGCAGACAGTCTGTCACAGAGGCCAGCATCACCCTCAACTACCCTTGATCTCGAAGATGACATAAAGGCATACAGTGATGCTGTGGACACAGAGACCAATGTCAGAAAATAGACTACTCCGGTTACAAAAAAGCCACGTCAACAGACATGCAACTTCAGGAAGTTCTAATTTACATTGGGGAGGCTAGCCCAAGTATCTAATAGCCACTAAGAAAGTCACAAGAGATTACTTTGTGGTGCCTGGAAAATAAAGGAAGTCAAACTCATGATTAAAATCAATTGCATCATAATTCCAAATAAAATGGAAAGAGAAATCCTAAAACTCATCTATGAAGGACATCAAGGATTAACTAAATACCAAGAATGGGCCAACACAGACAATTTTGTGATCAGGCATCAGAAAGGACAAAGAAGAAAGTATCTGCATGTGAACATTGCAGTACTAACATATCAACACAAAGAACTTTTAACACCTCTACCAGACAGACCTTGGAAGAGAATAGAGGCAGATTGATGCAAATTCAGAGGATATCATTGCCGGGTCATCATGGACTATTTTTCTGGGTATATAGAAATAATATACATGGGGAAAAAAACAACATGTCACAGTATTATTGAAAAAGTGAAGTGCCCTTTTCCTCACTTCAGCATTCCAGAAAATCTAATGACAGATGATGGACTACAATTCAATGCAGCAAAATTTAAGTAAATCCAAATGAAATCTGATTCTGATCATATTACTAGCAGCCACTTTACCCACAAGTGAATGACAACACCAACAGAGCTGTACTGACAGACATGAAATCCTACAGCAGGAAGATCCATTTCTTGCTCTTTTGAGTGACAGAGCAACACCAATACCAGCTACTGGACATAGTCCAACACAACTCCTGATGGGAAGACAACTCAGAACTACTGTTTCAACTTTGGAAAATAATCTATTTCCAAGGTGGCCAGACATGAAAAGATTAGACAAACCAGATAAAAAGGCTAAAGAGCTTATGAACACTTTTACAACAGATGTCACTCAAAGACCTGCCAGGTCTAGAACCAGGTGACCATGCTCATGTCAAATTGGATGGAGAAAGGAATGCACATTTCCAGCTGTTGTAAAGAAAAAATTCAGTGCCCAGATCATATGTAATAGAGACCGATAGTGGAGAGTTCAACAGAAACCATCAACATCTATAGTTTGTTCTTTCTGAGGAACAATCAAAAGAGAAAACTCTACAGATGGTGAATGCAGAATAAGAAGACTCAAAAATTCCAGACTGACCTCAACCTATGATTGTGACTAATGGACAGCCAGATGACCAAGTTGTTACAGTATGATTCAGAGACACTTAACAGCCTGATCTGTACTGAACTTCAAAGATAGCCTGATAGTGTATATTTTGTAAATGGTAGGCATGTGGAGGGGGACATGTAATGAATGGAATGCTAAACTGTGTCATACTTCAGCCACTAGGTGGTGATGTGTATAAAATAACTTATTTAAAGCTAACCTTAGCCATACCCATTGGAGCATTACAGGATTTTATGATGAACACATCTAGTGTGTGTATGTAAGCTCTTTAGCCAGTCCATATCTGGTACAGCTGCATGACAGGCATCATCACAGGGAAACAAGTTAGCAGTGAATGGACTGAAGGGGCCAGGCATTATGGTGGCTGAATAGCTGAAGATGTCTAATCAAGTGGTGGTGGTAGTAGTAACCATTTATCCTTCTTTGGGAAGGGTTAAGGAGAAAGAATACTGGGTCATCAATGGTGAAGCAGGCTGGAAAACACCTATACAATGTGGGATGTAGCAGCACAATGTAGTGGGATTTTCTGGGGTTTCTTTAAACAAGTCTTGCTTTTTTACATTGTTTATATTTTGTGTGTCTAATATTGTTTGGGGATCTAAACAGAAAAATGTCTTTAGGGATAGTATTCTAAAGTATCTTTGTACAATGTTTAGCACAATGGGGCCTCATCTCTGTTGGGGTCTTTAGGCAATACCGCAATACAAATAATAAAATACACAAAGCATTCAGTTGTGAAACAGTTAGGAGTGCTACTCATACAACATGCCTGACACAAACCCACAAAAACAAGGAAATAAACAGTTAAGCCATCTAACAATACAAATCCTTTACTCCTCCACTGACAAGCATACACATTATTAGCACAATTCATGTGCACAGACCAGAGACAACAACCTTATTTCTGCCCCTATTTCACCCTTCTGGACACACCACCTTATCAGATTATATTTTTCCTAACACTAGGGGCTTGTCTTCACTACCGGGGAGATCGATGCTGCTGCCATCGATGCAGTGGGTGTTGATTTAATGGGTCTCTAGTGAAGACCTGCTAAATCAATGGCAGAGCACTCTCCGGTCGACTCTGGTACTCCAGCTCCCTGACAAGAGTAAAGTAAGTTGACCGGAGAACGTCTCCCATCGATGCAGCGCAGTGAAGACATAACACTGACAGACCCCGGTTGCCGGTGGGTGGGAATGAACCTAGGATCTTGAGAGCTTAGTGGCTGAGCCTCTACTGCATGAGCTAAAAGCCATATGGCACTCAGCTAAAGCTGTAGAGCAGACTCATTAATCTCTCTCTCTGTGGTCTCGGTGCTACTAGATGAGAGACAACACTATACCCAGGAGGTGTGTGGGTTACAAAGACACTGGGATAGGTTGACTTAAATTACATCAACACTAGCTACATTATTCACATACCTGGAGTAGCATAACTTAGGTTGACTTACCCCGGTAGTGAAGGCAAGCCCTAACAGTGTAGAGGTTAGAGTAGCAGTTGGTCATTTTGGGAGAAGGTAGTTTGCTAATGAGTTGTATGGTGAAAAGTGTTTAAATGTACTGGATGGCTGGCATCCACGGAGCAGAGGTAAGTTTGCAGTGTGTGAGCTGTGGCATATGGTAGCAATAAGGTATAAGTTTGTGTTGCCCTGCTCCCACTTTCAGGCTTGCGTACACAACACAGACTTTCTGTTACAATGTGAATAAGAGCAAAAAAAAAAAAAACACTTTAAAACCAACATTAAAAAAACACCAAAAAAAACCCCTCCCTATTGCACCAATTCTCCCCAACAGCCACCTCTGAATCAAGTTTTGTGCAGAGACACAATGATTTTTAAGAGAAATCTATTGACAGTGTAAAGCAGGACTGCCAGAGGACAATTTCAACCAGTACTCAATTTCAAAGGCTTGATATTAAACATTTACAATGAGGAAACCAAACCAAACTACATAGAAATGTAAAGGGCATAAAAACTAAGCCTGTGTGAATTTTCACACCTACTTTTTACAGCAAAATGAGGAATACATGCCCAATTTTAAGTCAATTTAAGAAAACAGCCCTATCAATTCACTACCATCTATTTCCATAATAGTAGTATTCATAATAATTTATTTAGGTGCCTAACATCTTTTAGTTCTTACTAAAAAACTTTTTAAAATTAAATTTGAATGTCATGCAGAACACAATATATGTGAAAAGCTGGATCCAGTCTATAGGATGGGTCTTTGGCACCACTAAGGTAGAATACACCTCATAATCTGATGTTACTTTTTTCTTTAGAAATTTTCGTATATATATATATATATATATATATATATATATATATATATATATATATATATATTAAAAAGCAGCTCACATTAGGAAAAAAAGATAGACAAAAGATGGTAAGAAAGAAGAGGAGACCATATTTGGCTGGGTCAGGGAGAATTATATGAGAATTCCATCACTTTTCCCAATATTTAAGTATTATCGATTTTAGTAAACCACCAATAAGTGAGAATGTCAATATATCCTTAATTTACCATGAAGTTTACCTGATTTACCTATCTAATAATTTTAACATGAGCAGCTTTACCTATTGTGCACTTTCTCAGAATGTAACAAAATATTATTTTCTTCTCAACTATCTTGCAGAAACAGATTGCGTAATATGAATATACCAATTAAATAGGCAATACTAAGTCAACACACCAGGTATTCCCAGATAACGAGGACGCCTGAGAAGAGTTGCTCAGGTCATTCGCAATGTGAAATACTTTTCTTATCAAACAGGATCTATTTCAATCAAATAGATTGACATTACTCAAAGGGGAAATATTGACTTATTAATCTTTTCATGCTTTTAGCTTTTTCTCTCACTCTCAGAGTCTTCAGATAAATTGCTTCAGTAGACCTAGGGAGAAAGAAATAGGAGTCTTTTGACTTTTATTGGAGCCTTTGCTACAAACATTCACCACAGAGAGACATAGGTGAAATAATATTTTTATTGGACCAGCTTCTGTTGGAGAGAGAGAGACAAGTTTTTGAGCTTACACAAAGCTCTTCTTCAGGTCTCTCACTAACCGAAGTTGGTCCAATAAAAGATATTACCTCATCCTTGTCTCTCTAATGAAGAAGAGCTGTGTGTAAGCTTGAAAGCTTGTTTCTTTCACCAAGAGAAGTTGGTCCAGTGAAAGGTATTACCTCACCCTGTCTCTCCGATGCTCGAGACCCACACAGCTACAACAACACTGCATACAACATTCACTGTAGTCATAATGTGGAGATTCCAGAAGAGGAACAGTTCACATTGAAGTACTAATTGCAAAGCACTCAGAAGAATGAAAATTTCTAAATAAGAAATATAAAAAGAGCAGAGTGAAAACTGCACAAGTTGCATATTGCCATGATCAAAGATATGTTGAGGTTTCAACATCAGCTCCGTTTCTCCCCAAAGGTACAAGTAGAAAAATTATATAGCTTGCTAACATTGGTAGATGAATCAGTATTATTGATGAAGATTTTCATTTAAATGCTAAACCATTTAAAAGCAGCATTACTGAAATGACTTTCAGCTGTCGCTCTGTCTTTCTGAAGCATCACTTGCATCAATATAGCACAATATTAGTGTGATATTATGGGGAATTACATAATCACCTGATGCCTCCTGACCATTCAAAGTGAAGGTTTGCTTTAAAAAAAAAGGTAAGACAGTTTAAATATTTTTATCTTAATTAGTAGGATCTTTTTCATAGCTTAAAAACAAATTGGCCTATTACAGCTTCCACAGGGTCAGATTCTGTTACTCTTACACATGCTGGCTAGTATCTTAACTCCACAAATAGTCCCATTGACTTCAACGGTGACTTCAGTAGGACTGCTTGTCAAGTAAAGTACTATTCCACATAAGTAAAGGTCTCAGAATACAGTCTTTATGTTCCATCAGCAAGAACTATAGATATGTATAAGCATGAATATACATAATTTACTTTGGGGGGGATTGATTTGTAAAGGCAAATGGGGTTCCTTTAAATTCCTTCACTTCTGGTTGTTTTCTTACATTTTATCAGATATCAATGTAAGATCAGTAGAAGTGAACCTAATGATAGTAGACAAAAGAAAGGCTACTCTTTAACTGAAAAAAAGAGTGCAAGGGTGAAAAGACAACAGGAAGAGATGACCTTAGCAGGAATGTAAGAGGAGCAACAAGGTGGTATGTTCACAGCTGCTTTTTGTATTAGCTGGAGTGTTTTCCTAATAAGAAGTTTCAAGAATATATCATAAAACCACAGAAATATACACTGGTGTACAGGGGCACTGACCCAGTACTCTGCATTGTCATGAGAAAAATGCAGGTTCAGTTCTCAGTGCCTTGATTCAGGCATGGGAGAACTCCAGAGTCTGATTTAGGAGAAGAATTGTAACACAAAGTCTGTCATTGATCCTTCTAATCTGATTGTGACCTGTAGACATCTTGCTGATGTTGACCGTCCGCAGGCACACTCCCACCTCCCCTCCGCTCCCAGTGGCTGTGGTTCATTGTTCCCAGCCAATGGGAGCTGTGGGAAGCAGTGGACTGCAGGGACATGCTGGCTGCCACTTCCCACCGTTCCCATTGGCTGGGAACAGTGAACCGCATCCACTGGGAGTTGCAGGGGGTCATGCCTGCAGATGGTCAATGTCAGCAAAATGTCTTACAGCCCTCAATCAGATTACCCTCATGGGCTGCAAGCAGCCCGCAGGCCACAGGATGCCCACCTCTGCTCTTAAACATAAAGATACTTCTATTTTCCATCTATCTTCTTTCACAGAAGGCACCTATTATTTTTAATTATTAATTTTTTGATAAAGCTACACAATGAGATTTACAGTGCTTGGCAGATGATGGTGTAAGTGCTCAATTACAGTTATTTCTTATTACTAAATTATTATTATTAATTTTTAAACATTGAGAAATTCTGGAGCTGCTGCTGTGTTGAATGTTGAAGTCTCCCTCTGGATAATCTCTACCTGTCATCATAAGAGTATCATATAGTTATATGAATATTGCTATATGCTTTGGTTTATAATATAATAAAGAACCTGCCCCTGTAAAGCAGAGAGAAACACACATATCAGTGTCAAGAGGCTGATATCAGCAAGAGCAACCATAGCAGCAAACAGCATACCTGCAATGGCAATGGCAATGCCAATACAAATGACAAAAACGAAGCAATAGGTCAGGCCAAAGGCAGCAATACAGGCAGTGCTCTACAATTGCTTTCAAAAATGTCCCTATAGACAGATTACGGTTCCTGCAAAACAAGGAAAAACAATACTACCATGAGTCAGCTGTGCTATTTATTTTTGTAACATCTCTTCTTTATTCCTCTTTGCAGTTTTTCTTTCAGCTCTCTCACCCCATTCTCTTGCTGTTTCCTGCCTCGGGGGTCAGGGCTGGGTTCACCTACTATACGAGTGAAGCTGTTCCTTCCCTCAAATTCTCCCCTGAGCTTTAATTCTAATTCAAGCCAGCAAAGAGCCTTACCAATAACTGAAACCCATTTTGACCCTCATCACTCATACATATTTTTGAAATGAGATCAGAGAGCTGGCCCAGGTGCCTGAGAGGAGAAAATGAAATTCAAAGTAAAAAACATACATTTAATGTTTTTCCTTTCTTGCAAGCAATAGATCTGGAATCAATAACCACACTGTACTGTACCTGATTCAATATCTATCTGTTGTGACAAAGCACTGTCCTTGCCTCCGTGGGTCCCATGTTTCCTGGCAGATTTCGCTATCCTCAGAGGCTCACTGTGACCGTCCAAGTAACCCTTCTTTCTCTAGAGACAAGGGTCACAGTCTACTGAGCTATTTTCATCATAAGCCAGCAAGGGAGGTGAGGAACAGTTATCCTTCCTTGCACAGTCTCAGTTGTCTCAGTGATTAAACAGGAGGCAAAGATGGGGGGATCCTAGGCCCACCCTCTACTCCGGGCTTCAGCCAATGGACCCTAATAGTATCAGCTATGGTAGCTGACCTTTTAGAAAA